>NW_026894687.1:0-93603 GCF_032452875.1 Bos javanicus | reverse complement strand
TCTGGGAGGCAATAAACAAAGAGCTGAGAATAATCAAACAGTCATCAGGCAAAAATCATGGAACTCAGCTGTTAGGAATCATGCTGCTCAGCTGGCAATAATTAAGCAGCTGAGCAGGCAGGAATTACGCAGCACAGCTGGCAATTGTCAAGCAGATGACAGGCAGGAATCGTGCAGCTCAGCTGGCAATTGTCAAGCAGATGAGCAGACAGTAATCACGCAGCTCAGCAGGCCCTGATCACGTGACTGAGCATGCACTGTTCACGTGGCTGATCATACACGGATCACGTGATGATCATGCACTGATCACTTGGATATCATGCACTGATCACGTGGCTGATCATACACTGTTCACGTGTCTGACCATGAAGTGATCACGTGGCAGATCATACACTGCCCAGGTAACTGATCATGCACTGATCACGTGGATATCATGCACTGATCACGTGGCTGAACATGCACTGTTCACGTGGCTGATCACACACCTGTCATGTGACATATCATGCACTGATCACGTGGCACTCATGCACTGATCACGTGGCTGATCATCCTCTCCTCACGTAACTGATCATGTACACATCACGTGGCTATCATGCACTGCTCACCTGGCTCGTCATGGAATGTTCACGTAGCTACCATATACTGGTCATGTGACTGATCATGCAAAGATCACGTAAACGATCATGCACTGTTCACGTGAGTGATCATGTACTGATCACGTGACTGATCATGCACTGATCACGTGGCTATCATGCTCTGCTCACGTGGCTGATCATGCAAGGATCACGTAGCAACCATGTACTGGTCACGTGACTGATCATGCACTGATCACGTAATTGACCCTGCACTGATCACGTGGCTGATCACACATGTATCACGTGACTGATCAAGCAATGATCACGTGGCTCTCATGCACTGATTACGTGGCTATCATGCACTGATCACGTGGATAACATGCACTGATCACGTGGCTGATCACACACGTATCACATGACTGATCATGCACTGATCACGTGGCTATCATGCACTGATCACTTGGCTATCATGCACTTATCATGTGGCTGATCACGCAATGATCACGTAGCTACCATGTACTGGTCACGTGACTGATCATGCACTGATCACGTAATTGATCATGCACTGATCACATGGCTCATCATGCACTGATCCGGTGGCTGATCACACACGTATCACGTGACTGATCATGTACAGATAACGTGAATAATCATGAAGTGATCACGTGGCTATCCTGCACTGATCACGTGGATATCATGCACTGATCACGTGGCTGATCACACACGTAGCACGTGACTGATCATGCACTGATGACGTGGCTATCATGCATTGATCACATGGCTATCATGCACTGCTCACGTGGCTGATGATGCAATGATCACGCAGCTACCATGTACTGGTCACATGACTGATCATGCACTGATCACATAATTGATCATGCACTGATCACCTGGCTTATCATGCATTGATCATGTGACTGATCATGTGCTGATCATGTTTGGTGTCACACACTGATCATGTGCCTCTGGAGGCAATGAACATAGAGCTGAGTAGGCAGGAATCAGTCAGCAGGCTATAATCATGGAACTCACCTCTGAGAAATCATGCTGCTCAGCTGGCAATAATCAAGTAGATGAGCAGGCAGGAATTATGCAGCACAGGTGGCAATTGTCAAGGAGATGACAGGCAGGAATCGTGCAGCTCAGCTGGAAATTGTCAAGCAGATGAGCAGACAGTAATCACACAGCTCAGCAGGCCGTGATCACGTGACTGAGCATGCACTGTTCACATGGCTGATCACACACCTATCACGTGACTGATCATGCACTGATCATGTAGCTATCATGCACTGATCACTTGGCTGATCATACACTCATCACGGGACTGATCGTGCACTGATCATGGCGCTATCATGCATTGACTACATGACTCCACATGCACTGATCACGTGGATGATCATGCACTGGTCACGTGACTGATCATGCACTGATCACGAGACTGATCATGCACTGATCACATGGCTAATCATGCACTGATCACGTGGCTATCATGCACTGCTCACGTGGCTGATCTGGCAATGATCACGTAGCTACCAAGTACTGGTCACGTGACTGATCATGCACTGATCACGTAATTGATCATGCACTGATCCTTTGGCTGATCATGCACTGATCACGTGGCTATCATGCACTGATGACGTGGCTGATCATGCACTGATCACGTGGCTATCTTGCACTGATCACTTGACTGATCATACACTCATCACGGGACTGATCGTGCACTGATCACTGCGCTATCATGCATTGTCTACATGACTCCACATGCACTGATCACGTGGATGATCATGCACTGATCACGTGACTGACCATGCACTGCTCACGTGGCTGATCATGCACTGATCACGTAACTGATCATGCACTGATCATTTGGCTGATCATGCACTGATCACGTGGCTGATCATGCAATGATCACGTGACTGACCATGCACTGATCACGTGACTGATCATCCACTGATCAGTTGGCTATCAAGCACTTATTACTTGGCTGATCATACACTCATCATGTGACTGATAATGCACTGATCATCTGGCTATCGTGCACTCATTACCTGGCTATCGTGCACTGATCACATGGCTGATCATACACTGATCACGCGACTGATCATGCACTGATCACGTCTATATCATGCACTGATCACATGTCTGCCCATGCACTGATCACCCGGATGTTCATACACTGATCATGCGACAGATCATGCACTGATCACGTGGCTATCATGCACTGCTCACGCGGTTGTTCATGCAATGATCACGTAGCTACCATGTACTGGTCACGTGAGTGATCATGCACTGATCACGTAATTGATCATGCACTGATCAGGTGACTTATCATGCACTGATAAGGTGAGTGATCATGCACTGATCACGTGACTGATCATGCACTGATCACGTGACTGATCATGCACTGATCACGTGGCTATCATGCACTGATCTCTTGGCTGGTCATACACTGATCACGTGCCTGGTCATGCACAGATAACTTGACAAATCATGAACTGATCACATAGCTATCATGAACTGATCACCTGGCTGATCATGCACTGATCACGTGGCTGATCATGCACTGATACCGTGACTGAGCATGGACTGATCACATGACTATCATGTAGTGATCACGTGACTTAATGGCGCTGATCATGTGACTGATCATGCGCTGATCATGTTTGCTATCATACACTGATCATGTGCCTCTGGAGGCAATAAACAAAGAGCTGAGTAGGCACGAATCAAACAGTCAGCAGGCAATAATCATGGAACTCAGCTGTGAGGAATCATGCTGCTCAGCTGGCAATAATCAAGCAGCTGAGCAGGCAGGAATTACGCAGCACAGCTGGCAATTGTCAAGCAGATGACAGGCAGGAATCGTGCAGCTCAGCTGGCAATTGTCAAGCAGATGAGCAGACAGTAATCACCCAGCTCAGCAGGCCCTGATCACGTGACTGAGCATGCACTGTTCACGTGGCTGATCATACACTGATCACGTGATGATCATGCACTGATCACTTGGATATCATGCACTGATCACGTGGCTGATCATAGACTGTTCACGTGTCTGACCATGCACTGATCACGGGGCTGATCATACACTGCTCACGTAACTGATCATGCACTGATCACGTGGCTATCATGCACTGATAACGTGACTGACCATGCACTGATCACATGACTGATTATGCACTGATCACGCTGATCATGCCTGATCACGTGGCTATCATGCACTACTCAAGTGGCTGATCTTGCAATTATCATGTAGCTACCATGTACTGGTCACGTGACTGATCATGCACTGATCACGTAATTGATCATGCACTGGTCATGTGGCTGATCATGCACTGATCACGTGACTGATCATGCACTGATTACGTGACTGATCAGGCACTGATCACGTGGCTATCATGCCCTGTTCACTTCGCTGGTCATACTGAACACGTGCCTCGTCATGCACTGATCAGGTGGCTGATCATTCACTGATCACGTGACTGATCATGCACTGATCACGTGGCTATCATACACAGATTACGTGGCTGATCATGCAATGATCACGCACCTACCATGTACTGGATCACGTGACTGATCATGCACTGATCATGTGACTGATCATGCACTGATCACGTGACTGATCATGCACTGTTCACGAGACTCATCATGCACTGATCACGTGGATATCATGCACTGATCACGTGTTTGATCATAGGCTGTTCACGTGTCTGACCATGCACTGCTCACGTGGCTGATGATACACTGTTCACGTAACTGATCATGCACTGATCACGTGGATATCATGCACTGATCACGTGGCTGAACATGCACTGTTCACGTGGCTTACCACACACCTCTCACGTGACTGAACATGCACTGATCACGTGGCACTCATGCACTGATCACGTGGCTGATCACACTCTGCTCACGTAACTGATCATGAACACATCACTTGGCTCTCATGCACTTCTCACCTGGCTGGTCATGCAATGTTCACGTAGCTACCATATACTGGTCACATGATTGATCATGCTCAGATTATGTAAATGATCATGCACTGTTCAGTTGACTGATCATGTACTGATCACGTGACTGATCATGCATTGATCACGTGACTGATCATGCAATAATCACGTGGCTGATCATGCACTGATCACGTAATTGATCATGCACTGATCACATGGCTCATCATGCACTGATCCGGTGGCTGATCACACACGTATCACGTGACTGATCATGTACAGATAACGTGAATAATCATGAAGTGATCACGTGGCTATCCTGCACTGATCACGTGGATATCATGCACTGATCACGTGGCTGATCACACACGTAGCACGTGACTGACCATGCACTGATGACGTGGCTATCATGCATTGATCACATGGCTATCATGCACTGCTCACGTGGCTGATGATGCAATGATCACGCAGCTACCATGTACTGGTCACATGACTGATCATGCACTGATCACATAATTGATCATGCACTGATCACCTGGCTTATCATGCATTGATCATGTGACTGATCATGTGCTGATCATGTTTGGTGTCACACACTGATCATGTGCCTCTGGAGGCAATGAACATAGAGCTGAGTAGGCAGGAATCAGTCAGCAGGCTATAATCATGGAACTCACCTCTGAGAAATCATGCTGCTCAGCTGGCAATAATCAAGTAGATGAGCAGGCAGGAATTATGCAGCACAGGTGGCAATTGTCAAGGAGATGACAGGCAGGAATCGTGCAGCTCAGCTGGAAATTGTCAAGCAGATGAGCAGACAGTAATCACACAGCTCAGCAGGCCGTGATCACGTGACTGAGCATGCACTGTTCACATGGCTGATCACACACCTATCACGTGACTGATCATGCACTGATCATGTAGCTATCATGCACTGATCACTTGGCTGATCATACACTCATCACGGGACTGATCGTGCACTGATCATGGCGCTATCATCCATTGACTACATGACTCCACATGCACTGATCACGTGGATGATCATGCACTGGTCACGTGACTGATCATGCACTGATCACGAGACTGATCATGCACTGATCACATGGCTAATCATGCACTGATCACGTGGCTATCATGCACTGCTCACGTGGCTGATCTGGCAATGATCACGTAGCTACCAAGTACTGGTCACGTGACTGATCATGCACTGATCACGTAATTGATCATGCACTGATCATGTGGCTGATCATGCACTGATCACGTGGCTCTCATGCACTGATGACGTGGCTGATCATGCACTGATCACGTGGCTATCTTGCACTGATCACTTGACTGATCATACACTCATCACGGACTGATCGTGCACTGATCACGTGGCTATCATGCATTGTCTACATGACTCAACATGCACTGATCACGTGGATGATCATGCACTGATCACGTGACTGACCATGCACTGCTCACGTGGCTGATCATGCACTGATCACGTAATTGATCATGCACTGATCCTTTGGCTGATCATGCACTGATCACGTGGCTGATCATGCAATGATCACGTGACTGACCATGCACTGATCACGTGACTGATCATCCACTGATCAGTTGGCTATCAAGCACTTATTACTTGGCTGATCATACACTCATCATGTGACTGATAATGCACTGATCATCTGGCTATCGTGCACTCATTACCTGGCTATCGTGCACTGATCACGTGGTTGATCATACACTGATCACGCGACTGATCATGCACTGATCACGCCTATATCATGCACTGATCACATGTCTGCCCATGCACTGATCACCCGGATGATCATACACTGATCATGCGACAGATCATGCACTGATCACGTGGCTATCATGCACTGCTCACGCGGTTGTTCATGCAATGATCACGTAGCTACCATGTACTGGTCACGTGAGTGATCATGCACTGATCACGTAATTGATCATGCACTGATCAGGTGACTTATCATGCACTGATAAGGTGAGTGATCATGCACTGGTCACGTGACTGATCATGCACTGATCACGTGACTGATCATGCACTGATCACGTGGCTATCATGCACTGATCACTTGGCTGGTCATACACTGATCACGTGCCTGGTCATGCACAGATCACGTGACAAATCATGAACTGATCACATAGCTATCATGAACTGATCACCTGGCTGATCATGCACTGATCACGTGGCTGATCATGCACTGATACCGTGACTGAGCATGGACTGATCACATGACTATCATGTAGTGATCACGTGACTTAATGGCGCTGATCATGTGACTGATCATGCGCTGATCATGTTTGCTATCATACACTGATCATGTGCCTCTGGAGGCAATAAACAAAGAGCTGAGTAGGCACGAATCAAACAGTCAGCAGGCAATAATCATGGAACTCAGCTGTGAGGAATCATGCTGCTCAGCTGGCAATAATCAAGCAGCTGAGCAGGCAGGAATTACGCAGCACAGCTGGCAATTGTCAAGCAGATGACAGGCAGGAATCGTGCAGCTCAGCTGGCAATTGTCAAGCAGATGAGCAGACAGTAATCACCCAGCTCAGCAGGCCCTGATCACGTGACTGAGCATGCACTGTTCACGTGGCTGATCATACACTGATCACGTGATGATCATGCACTGATCACTTGGATATCATGCACTGATCACGTGGCTGATCATAGACTGTTCACGTGTCTGACCATGCACTGATCACGGGGCTGATCATACACTGCTCACGTAACTGATCATGCACTGATCACGTGGCTATCATGCACTGATAACGTGACTGACCATGCACTGATCACATGACTGATTATGCACTGATCACGTGGCTGATCATGCACTGATCACGTGGCTATCATGCACTACTCAAGTGGCTGATCTTGCAATTATCATGTAGCTACCATGTACTGGTCACGTGACTGATCATGCACTGATCACGTAATTGATCATGCACTGGTCATGTGGCTGATCATGCACTGATCACGTGACTGATCATGCACTGATTACGTGACTGATCAGGCACTGATCACGTAGCTTCATGCCCTGTTCACGTGGCTGGTCATACTGAACACGTGCCTCGTCATGCACTGATCAGGTGGCTGATCATTCACTGATCACGTGACTGATCATGCACTGATCACGTGGCTATCATACACAGATTACGTGGCTGATCATGCAATGATCACGTACCTACCATGTAATGGTCACGTGACTGATCATGCACTGATCATGTGACTGATCATGCACTGATCACGTGACTGATCATGCACTGTTCATGAGACTCATCATGCACTGATCACGTGGATATCATGCACTGATCACGTGTTTGATCATAGGCTGTTCACGTGTCTGACCATGCACTGCTCACGTGGCTGATGATACACTGTTCACGTAACTGATCATGCACTGATCACGTGGATATCATGCACTGATCACGTGGCTGAACATGCACTGTTCACGTGGCTTACCACACACCTCTCACGTGACTGAACATGCACTGATCACGTGGCACTCATGCACTGATCACGTGGCTGATCACACTCTGCTCACGTAACTGATCATGAACACATCACTTGGCTCTCATGCACTTCTCACCTGGCTGGTCATGCAATGTTCACGTAGCTACCATATACTGGTCACATGATTGATCATGCTCAGATTATGTAAATGATCATGCACTGTTCAGTTGACTGATCATGTACTGATCACGTGACTGATCATGCATTGATCACGTGACTGATCATGCAATAATCACGTGGCTATCATGCACTGATCACGTGGCTATCATGCACTGTCACGTTCCGTGGCTGATCATGCAATGATCACGTAGCAACCATGTACTGGTCACGTGGCTGATCATGCACTGATCACGTAATTAATCCTGCACTGATTACTTGACACATCATGCACTGATCACGTGGCTGATCACACACGTATCACGTGACTGATCATGCACTGATCACGTGGCTATCATGCACTAATCACGTGGCTATCATTCACTGATCACGTGGATATCATACACGGATCACGTGGCTGATCACACACGTATCACGTGACTGATCATGCACTGATCACGTGGCTATTATGCACTGATCACGTGGCTATCATGCACTGATCACGTGGCTGATCAAGCAATGATCACGTAGCTACCATGTACTGGTCACGTGACTGAACATGCACTGATCACGTAATTGATCAGGCACTGAACACGTGAATAATCATGCACTGATCACGTGACTGATCATGCACTGATCACGTGGCTATCATGCACTGCTAACTCGGCTAATCATGCAATGATCACACAGCTACCATGTACTGGTCACCTGACTGATCATGCACTGATGATGTAATTGATCATGTACTGATCAAGTGGCTGATCATGCACTGATCACGTGACTGATCATGCACTGATCACGTGGCTATCATGCACTGATCACTTGGCTGGTCATACACTGATCACGCAGTTACCATGTACTGGTCACGTGACTGATCATGCACTGATGACGTAATTGAACATGCACTGATCACGTGGCTGATCATGCCCTGATCACGTGGCTATCATGCACTTATCACATGGCTGGTCATACACTGATCATATAGCTACCATGTACCGGTCACGTGAATGATCACACACCCATCAGGTGACTGATCATGCACTGATCACGTGGCTATCATGCACTGACCACGAGACTGATCATGCACTGATCACGTCTAATCATGCAGTGATCACATGATTGCCCATGCACTGATCACGTGGATGATCATACTCTAATCAAGTGACAGATCATGACTGATCACGTGGCTGATCATGCACTGATACCGTGACTGAACATGGACTGATCACATGACTATAATGTAGTGATCACGTGACTTAATGGCTCTGATCATGCACTGATCATGTTTGCTATCATACACTGGTCATGTGCCTCTGGAGGCAATAAACAAAGAGCTGAGTAGGCACGAATCAAACAGTCAGCAGGCAATAATCATGGAACTCAGCTGTGAGGAATCATGCTGCTCAGCTGGCAATAATCAAGCAGCTGAGCAGGCAGGAATTACGCAGCACAGCTGGCAATTGTCAAGCAGATGACAGGCAGGAATCGTGCAGCTCAGCTGGCAATTGTCAAGCAGATGAGCAGACAGTAATCACGCAGCTCAGCAGGCCCAGATCACGTGACTGAGCATGCACTGTTCACGAGACTCATCAGGCACTGATCACGTGGATATCATGCACTGATCACGTGTTTGATCATAGGCTGTTCACGTGTCTGACCATGCACTGCTCACGTGGCTGATGATACACTGTTCACGTAACTGATCATGCACTGATCACGTAGCTACCATGTACAGGTCACGTGACTGAACATGCACTGATCACGTAATTGATCAGGCACTGAACACGTGAATAATCATGCACTGATCACGTGACTGATCATGCACTGATCACGTGGCTATCATGCACTGCTAACTCGGCTAATCATGCAATGATCACACAGCAACCATGTACTGGTCACCTGACTGATCATGCACTGATGACGTAATTGATCATGTACTGATCATGTGGCTGATCATGCACTGATCACGTGACTGATCATGCACTGATCACGTGGCTATCATGCACTGATCACTTGGCTGGTCATACACTGATCACGCAGTTACCATGTACTGGTCACGTGACTGATCATGCACTGATGACGTAATTGAACATGCACTGATCACGTGGCTGATCATGCCCTGATCACGTGGCTATCATGCACTTATCACATGGCTGGTCATACACTGATCATATAGCTACCATGTACCGGTCACGTGAATGATCATACACCCATCAGGTGACTGATCATGCACTGATCACGTGGCTATCATGCACTGACCACGAGACTGATCATGCACTGATCACGTCTAATCATGCAGTGATCACATGATTGCCCATGCACTGATCACGTGGATGATCATACTCTAATCAAGTGACAGATCATGACTGATCACGTGGCTGATCATGCACTGATACCGTGACTGAACATGGACTGATCACATGACTATAATGTAGTGATCACGTGACTTAATGGCTCTGATCATGCACTGATCATGTTTGCTATCATACACTGGTCATGTGCCTCTGGAGGCAATAAACAAAGAGCTGAGTAGGCACGAATCAAACAGTCAGCAGGCAATAATCATGGAACTCAGCTGTGAGGAATCATGCTGCTCAGCTGGCAATAATCAAGCAGCTGAGCAGGCAGGAATTACGCAGCACAGCTGGCAATTGTCAAGCAGATGACAGGCAGGTATCATGCAGCTCAGCTGGAAATTGTCAAGCAGATGAGCAGACAGTAATCACGCAGCTCAGCAGGCCCTGATCACGTGACTGAGCATGCACTGTCACGTGGCTGATCATACACTGATCACGTGATGATCATGCACTGATCACTTGGATATCATGCACTGATCACGTGGCTGATCATACACTGTTCACGTGTCTGATCATGCACTGATCACGTGGCTGATCATACACTGCTCACGTAACTGATCATGCACTGATCACGTGGCTATCATGCACTGATCACGTGGCTGAACATGCACTGTCACGTGGCTGATCACACACCTGTCACGTGACATATCATGCACTGATCACGTGGCACTCATGCACTGATCACGTGGCTGATCATACACTGCTCACGTAACTGATCATGCACACATCACGTGTCTATCATGCACTGCTCACGTGGCTGATCATGGAATGATCACGTAGCTACCATATACTGGTCACGTGACTGATCATGCACTGATCACGTAAATGATCATGCACTGATCACGTGACTGATCATGCACTGATCACGTGACTGATCATGCACTGATCACGTGGCTGATCATGCACTGATCACGTGGCTGATCATGCACTGATCACGTGGCTGATCATGCACTGATCACGTGGCTGATCATGCACTGATCACGTGACTGATCATGCACTGATCACGTGACTGATCATGCACTGATCACGTGGCTGATCATGCACTGATCACGTGGCTGATCATGCACTGATCACGTGACTGATCATGCACTGATCACGTGGCTGACATGCACTGATCACGTGATGATCATGCACTGATCACGTGGCTGATCATGCACTGATCAATGGCTGATCATGCACTGATCACGTGATGATCATGCACTGATCACGTGACTGATCATGCACTGATCAGTGGCTGATCATGCACTGATCACGTGCTGATCATGCACTGATCACGTGACTGATCATGCACTGATCACGTGGCTATCATGCACTGATCACGTGGCTGTCATGCACTGATCACGTGGCTGATCATGCACTGATCACGTGACTGATCATGCACTGATCACGTGGCTATCATGCACTGATCACGTGACTGATCATGCACTGATCACGTGGCTGATCATGCACTGATCACGTGACTGATCATGCACTGATCACGTGGCTATCATGCACTGATCACGTGGATCATGCACTGATCACGTGGCTGATCATGCACTGATCACGTGACTGATCATGCACTGATCACGTGGCTGATCATGCACTGATCACGTGGCTGATCATGCACTGATCACGTGACTGATCATGCACTGATCACGTGACTGATCATGCACTGATCACGTGGCTTCATGCACTGATCACGTGGCTGATCATGCACTGATCACGTAGCTATCATGCACTGATCACGTGACTGATCATGCACTGATCACGTGATTGATCATGCACTGATCACGTGGCTGATCATGCACTGATCACGTGGCTGATCATGCACTGATCACGTGACTGATCATGCACTGATCACGTGACTGATCATGCACTGATCACGTGGCTATCATGCACTGATCACGTGGCTGATCATGCACTGATCACGTGCCTGGTCATGCACTGATCACATGACTGATCATGCACTGATCACGTGACTGATCATGCACTGATCACGTGGCTATCATGCACTACTCACGTGGCTGATCATGCAATGATCATGTAGCTACCATGTACAGGTCACGTGACTGATCATACACCCATCAGGTGACTGATCATGCACTGATCACGTGGCTGATCATGCACTGATCACCTGACTGATCATGCACTGATCACGTGACTGATCATGCACTGATCACATGGCTATCATGAACTGATCACCTGGCTGATCATGCACTGATCACGTGGCTGATCATGCACTGATACCGTGACTGAGCATGGACTGATCACATGACTATCATGTAGTGATCACGTGACTTAATGGCGCTGATCATGTGACTGATCACGCGCTGATCATGTTTGCTATCATACACTGATCATGTGCCTCTGGAGGCAATAAACAAAGAGCTGAGTAGGCACGAATCAAACAGTCAGCAGGCAATAATCATGGAACTCAGGTGTGAGGAATCATGCTGCTCAGCTGGCAATAATCAAGCAGCTGAGCAGGTAGGAATTACGCAGCACAGCTGGCAATTTTCAAGCAGATGACAGGCAGGAATCGTGCAGCTCAGCTGGCAATTGTCAAGCAGATGAGCAGACAGTAATCACCCAGCTCAGCAGGCCCTGATCACGTGACTGAGCATGCACTGTTCACGTGGCTTATCATACACTGATCACGTGATAATCATGCACTGATCACTTGGATATCATGCACTGATCACGTGGCTGATCATACACTGTTCTCGTGTCTGACCATGCACTGATCACGTGTCTGGTCATACACTGCTCACGTAACTGATCATGCACTGATCACGTGGCTATCATGCACTGAATACGTGGCGGAACATGCACTGTTCACGTGGCTGATCACACACCTGTCACGTGACATATCATGCACTGATCACGTGGCACTCATGCACTGATCACGTGGCTGATCATCCTCTCCTCACGTAACTGATCATGTACACATCACGTGGCTATCATGCACTGCTCACGTGGCTCGTCATGGAATGTTCACATAGCTACCATATACTGGTCACGTGACTGATCATGCACTGATCACGTAAATGATCATGCACTGTTCACGTGAGTGATCATGTACTGATCACGTGACTGATCATGCACTGATCACGTGGCTATCATGCTCTGCTCACGTGGCTGATCATGCAACGATCACGTAGCAACCATGTACTGGTCACGTGACTGATCATGCACTGATCACGTAATTGATCATGCACTGATCACGTGGCTGATCACACATGATCACGTGACTGATCATGCACTGATCACGTGGCTGTCATGCACTGATCACGTGGCTATCATGCACTGATCACGTGGATAACATGCACTGATATTATGCACTGGTCACGTGGCTGATCCCACACGTATCACGTGACTGATCATGCACTGATCACGTGGCTATCATGCACTGATCACGTGGCTATCATGCACTGATATCATGCACTGATCACGTGCTGATCATGCACTGATCACGTGGCTGATCATGCACTGATCACGTGGCTGATCATGCACTGATCACGTGGCTGATCATGCACTGATCACGTGACTGATCATGCACTGATCACGTGACTGATCATGCACTGATCACGTGACTGATCATGCACTGATCACGTGGCTGATCATGCACTGATCACGTGGCTGATCATGCACTGATCACGTGACTGATCATGCACTGATCACGTGACTGATCATGCACTGATCACGTGACTGATCATGCACTGATCACGTGGATATCATGCACTGATCACGTGGCTGATCATGCACTGATCACGTGACTGATCATGCACTGATCACGTGGTGATCATGCACTGATCACGAATCATGCACTGATCACGTGGCTATCATGCACTGATCACGTGGCTGATCATGCACTGATCACGTGGCTGATCATACACTGTCACGTGACTGATCATGCACTGATCACGTGGCATCATGCACTGATCACGTGGCTGATCATGCACTGATCACGTGACTGATCATGCACTGATCACGTGGCTATCATGCACTGATCACGTGGCTGATCATGCACTGATCACGTGAGCTACCATATACTGGTCACGTGACTGATCATGCACTGATCACGTGGCTGATCATGCACTGATCACGTTGATGATCATGCACTGATCACGTGATGATCATGCACTGATCACGTGACTGATCATGCACTGATCACGTGACTATCATGCACTGATCACGTGGCTATCATGCACTGATCACGTGGCTGATCATGCACTGATCACGTGCTGATCATGCACTGATCACGTGGCTGATCATGCACTGATCACGTAATTGATCATGCACTGATCACGTGACTGATCATGCACTGATCACGTGGCTGATCACACACTGATCACGTGACTGATCATGCACTGATCACGTGGCTATCATGCACTCACTGGATCATGCACTGATCACGTGGATATCATGCACTGATCACGTGGCTGATCATGCACTGATCACGTGACTGATCATGCACTGATCACGTGGCTATCATGCACTGATCACGGATGATCATGCACTGATCACGTGGCTGATCATGCACTGATCACGTGGCTACCATGCACTGGTCACGTGACTGATCATGCACTGATCACGCTGATCATGCACTGATCACGTGACTGATCATGCACTGATCACGTGACTGATCATGCACTGATCACGTGGCTATCATGCACTGATCACTGGCTGATCATGCAATGATCACGCAGCTACCATGTACTGGTCACGTGACTGATCATGCACTGATCACGAATTGATCATGCACTGATCACGTGGCTGATCATGCACTGATCACGTGACTGATCATGCACTGATCACGAGCTGATCATGCACTGATCACGTGGCTGATCATGCACTGATCACGTGAGTGATCATGCACTGATCACGTGACTGATCATGCACTGATCACGTATTTCATGCACTGATCACGTGGCTGATCATGCACTGATCACCTAGCTACTCATGCACTGATCACATGACTGATCATGCACTGATCACGAATTGATCATGCACTGATCACGTGGCTGATCATGCACTGATCACGTGGCTGATCATGCACTGATCACGTGACTGATCATGCACTGATCACGTGACTGATCATGCACTGATCACGTGGCTATCATGCACTGATCACGTGGCTGATCATGCACTGATCATCTGCCTGGTCATGCACAGATCAAATGACTGATCATGCACTGATCACGTGACTGATCATGCACTGATCACGTGGCTATCATGCACTACTCACGTGGCTGATCATGCAATGATCATGTAGCTACCATGTACTGTCACGTGATGATCATACACCCATCAGGTGACTGATCATGCACTGATCACGTGGCTGATCATGCACTGATCACCTGCCTGATCATGCACTGATCACGTGACATATCATGCACTGATCACATGGCTATCATGAACTGATCACGTGGCTGATCATGCACTGATCACGTGGCTGATCATGCACTGATACTGTGACTGAGCATGGACTGATCACATGACTATCATGTAGTGATCACGTGACTTAATGGCGCTGATCATGTGACTGATCATGCGCTGATCATGTTTGCTTTCATACACTGATCATGTGCCTCTGGAGGCAATAAACAAAGAGCTGAGTAGGCACGAATCAAACAGTCAGCAGGCAATAATCATGGAACTCAGCTGTGAGGAATCATGCTGCTCAGCTGGCAATAATCAAGCAGCTGAGCAGGCAGGAATTACGCAGCACAGCTGGCAATTGTCAAGCAGATGACAGGCAGGAATCGTGCAGCTCAGCTGGCAATTGTCAAGCAGATGAGCAGACAGTAATCACGCAGCTCAGCAGGCCCAGATCACGTGACTGAGCATGCACTATTCACGTGGCTGATCATACACAGATCACGTGATGATCATGCACTGATCACTTGGATATCATGCACTGATCACGTGGCTGATCATACACTGTTCACGTGTCTGACCATGAAGTGATCACGTGGCTGATCATACACTGCTCAGGTAACTGATCATGCACTGATCACGTGGCTATCATGCACTGATCACGTGGCTGAACATGCACTGTTTACGTGGCTGATCACACACCTGTCACGTGACATATCATGCACTGATCACGTGGCACTCATGCACTGATCACGTGGCTGATCATCCTCTCCTCACGTAACTGATCATGCACACATCACGTGGCTATCATGCACTGCTCACGTGGCTCGTCATGGAATGATCATGCAGAAGATCACATACCGTGTCACTGATCATGCACAGATCACGTAAACGATCATGCACTGTTCACGTGACTGATCATGTACTGATCACGTGACTGATCATGCACTGATCACGTGGCTATCATGCTCTGCTCACGTGGCTGATCGCAACGATCACGTAGCAACCATGTACTGGTCACGTGACTGATCATGCACTGATCACGTAATTGATCCTGCACTGATCACGTGGCTGATCACACATGATCACGTGACTGATGCACATGATCACGTGGCCTTGCGCACTGACTACGTGGCTATCATGCACTGATCACGTGGATATCATGCACTGATCACGTGGTTGATCACACACGTATCACGTGACTGATCATGCACTGATCACGTGGCTATCATGCACTGATCACGTGGCTATCATGCACTAATCACGTGGCTGATCATGCAATGATCACGTAGCAACCATGTATGGTCACGTGACTGATCATGCACTGATCACGAATTGATCATGCACTGATCACGTGGCTATCATGCACTGATCACGTGGCTGATCACACACGTATCACGTGACTGATCATGCACATCACGGCTGATCATGCACTGATCACGTGGCTGATCATGCACTGATCACGTGGCTATCATGCACTGATCACGTGGCTGATCACACACGTATCACGTGATGATCATGCACTGATCACGTGGCTGATCATGCACTGATCACGTGGCTATCATGCACTGATCACGTGGCTGATCATGCAATGATCACGCAGCTACCATGTACTGGTCACATGACTGATCATGCACTGATCACATAACTGATCATGCACTGATCATCTGCTTATCATGCATTGATCATGTGACTGATCATGTGCTGATCATGTTTGGTGTCACACACTGATCATGTGCCTCGAGGCAATGAACATAGAGCTGAGTAGGCAGGAATCAGTCAGCAGGCTATAATCATGGAACTCAGCTCTGAGAAATCATGCTGCTCAGCTGGCAATAATCAAGCAGATGAGCAGGCAGGAATTATGCAGCACAGGTGGCACTTGTCAAGGAGATGACAGGCAGGAATCGTGCAGCTCAGCTGGAAATTGTCAAGCAGATGAGCAGACAGTAATCACGCAGCTCAGCAGTCCCTGATCACGTGACTGAGCTTGCACTGTTCACGTGACTGATCATACACTGATCACGTGACTGATCATGCACTGATCACGTAGCTATCTTGCACTGATCACTTGGCTGATCATACACTCATCACGTGACTGATCATGCACTGATCATGGCGCTGATCATACATTGACTACATGACTCCACATGCACTGATCACGTGGATGATCATGCATCATGCATCAGGACTGATCATGCACTGATCACGTGACTGATCATGCACTGATCACATGGCTGATCATGCACTGATCACGTACATCATGCACTGCTCACGTGGCTGATCAGGCAATGATCACGTGGCTACCATGTACTGGTCACGTGACTGATCATGCACTGATCACGTACTGATCATGCACTGATCACGTGGCTGATCATGCACTGATCACGTGGCTGATCATGCACTGATCACGTGGCTGATCATGCACTGATCACGTGGCTGATCATGCACTGATCACGTGACTGATCATACACTCACGGACTGATCATGCACTGATCACGTGGCTATCATGCACTGATCACGTGACTGATCATGCACTGATCACGTGGCTGATCATGCACTGATCACGTGACTGATCATGCACTGATCACGTGGCTGATCATGCACTGATCACGCAGACTGATCGGCACTGATTACATGACACTGATCATGCACCATCACGTGACTGATCATGCACTGATCTCGTGGCTATCATGCACTGATCATGGCTGACATACAATGATCACCTAGCTACCATATACTGGTCACGTGACTGATCATGCACTGATCACGTAATGATCATGCACTGATCACGTGGCTGATCATGCACTGATCACGTGGCTGATCATGCACTGATCACGTGACTGATCATGCACTGATCACGTGACTGATCATGCACTGATCACGTGGCTATCATGCACTGATCACTTGGCTGGTCATACACTGATCACGTGCCTGGTCATGCACAGATCACGGCACTGATCATGCACTGAACACGCACGTGACTGATCATGCACTGATCACGTGGCTATCATGCACTACTCACGTGGCTGATCATGCAATGATCATGTAGCTATCATGTACCGGCACGTGAAGATCATACACTCCATTTGGTGATGGACTGCACATCACCTGACTGATCATGCACTGATCACGTGACTGATCATGCACTGATCACGTGGCTATCATGCACTGATCACCTGGATGATCATGCACTGATCACGTGGCTGATCATGCACTGATACCGTGACTGTGCATGGACTGATCACATGACTATCATGTAGTGATCACGTGACTTAATGCGCTGATCATGTGACTGATCATGCGCTGATCATGTTTGCTATCATACACTGATCATGTGCCTCTGGAGGCAATAAACAAAGAGCTGAGTAGGCACGAATCAAACAGTCAGCAGGCAATAATCATGGAACTCAGGTGTGAGGAATCATGCTGCTCAGCTGGCAATAATCAAGCAGCTGAGCAGGCAGGAATTACGCAGCACAGCTGGCAATTGTCAAGCAGATGACAGGCAGGAATCGTGCAGCTCAGCTGGCATTGTCAAGCAGATGAGCAGACAGTAATCACGCAGCTCAGCAGGCCCTGATCACGTGACTGAGCATGCACTGTTCACGTGGCTGATCATACACTGATCACGTGATGATCATGCACTGATCACTTGGATATCATGCACTGATCACGTGGCTGATCATACACTGTTCACGTTCTGACCATGCACTGATCACGTGGCTGATCATACACTGCTCAGGTAACTGATCATGCACTGATCACGTGGCTATCATGCACTGATCACGTGGCTGATCATGCACTGATCACGACTGATCATGCACTGATCATGCATATCATGCACTGATCACGCGGGCTGATCATGCACTGATCATGAGCTACCATACTGGTCACGTGACTGATCATGCACTGACATGCAGAAATGATCATGCACTGATCACGTGACTGATCATGCAATGACATGACTGATCATGCACTGACTATGCATCATGCACTGCTCACGTGGCTGATCATGCACTGATCAATGAAGGATCATGTACTGATCACGTGACTGATCATGCACTGATCACGACTGACTGCGCACTGATCAGCGCATGATCACACTATCACGTGACTGATCATGCAACATCACGTGACTGATCATGCACTGATCACGTGGCTATCATGCACTGATCACGTGGATGTCATGCACTGATCACGGCTGATCACACACGCATCGGCGATTAGTCATACACTGATCACGGCTATCATGCACTGATCACGGCTGATGCCAATGATCACTTAATTGATCATGCACTGATCACGTGGCTCATCATGCACTGATCCGTGGCTGATCACAACTGATCACGTGACTGATCATGCACAGATCACGTGACTGATCATGAAGTGATCACGCATGTCCGCACTGATCACGTGGATATCATGCACTGATCACGTGGCTGATCACACACGTATCACGTGATGATCATGCACTGATCACGTGGCTATCATGCACTGATCACGGTGATCATGCACGACACGTGGTCTGATCATGCACTGCACGATGACTGACATGTCCTGATCACGTGATGATCATGCACTGATCACGTGGCTATCATGCACTGATCACGTGGCTGATCATGCACTGATCACGTGGATCATGCACTATACGATGGGCACTGGATGCAACACTGATCACGATCGACCATGCTCTGACTACACTGATCATACTCATGATCACGTGAATCATGCGCACATCACGGCGATCACACTGATCATGGCTACGCACATCACATAGGCTATCATGCACTGATCACGTGATCATGCATACTGATCACGACTGATCATGCACTGATCACGTGACTGATCATGCACTGATCATGACTGATCATGCACTGATCACGTGGCTATCATGCTCAGCTCACGTGGCTGATCATGCACTGATCACGAGCTACCATGTACTGGTCACGCATGATCATGCACTGATCACGTAATTGATCATGCACTGATCACGTGGCTGATCATGCACTGATCACGTGGCTGATCACACACGATCACGTGACTGATCATGCACTGACACGTGACTATCATGCACTGATCACGCTGATCATGCACTGATCACGGGATATCATGCACTGATCACGTGGCTGATCACACACGTATCACGTGACTGATCATGCACTGATCACGCACATTCATGTACTGATCATTGGCTATCATGCACTGATATCATGCACTGGTCACGTGCTGATCACACACGATCACGTGACTGATCATGCACTGATCACGTGGCTATCATGCACTGATCACGTAGCACAGCACTGATATCATGCACTGATCACGTGGCTGATCATACACTGATCACGTGACTGATCATGCACTGATCACGTGACTATCATGCACTGATCACGTGGCTGATCATGCACTGATCACACGACTGATCATGCACTGATCACGGACTGATCATGCACTGATCACGTGACTGATCATGCACTGATCACGTGGCTGATCATGCACTGATCACGTGGCTGATCATGCACTGATCACGTGACTGATCATGCACTGATCACGTGACTGATCATGCACTGATCAGTGGCTATCATGCACTGATCACGTGGCTGATCATGCACTGATCACGTGACTGATCATGCACTGATCACTGGCTGATCATGCACTGATCACGTGGCTATCATGCACTGATCACGTGGCTGATCATGCACTGATCACGTGACTGATCATGCACTGATCACGTCTATATCATGCACGGATCACATGACTGATCATGCACTGATCACGTGGCTGATCATGCACTGATCACGTGACTGATCATGCACTGATCACGTGGCTATCATGCACTGATCACGTGGCTGATCATGCACATCACGTATACATGTACTGATCACGTGACTGATCATGCACTGATCACGTAATTGATCATGCACTGATCACGTGGCTTATCATGCACTGATCACGTGACTGATCATGCACTGATCACGTGACTGATCATGCACTGATCACGTGGCTATCATGCACTGATCACGTGGCTGATCATGCACTGATCACGTGACTATCATGCACTGATCACGTGACTGATCATGCACTGATCACGTGGCTGATCATGCACTGATCACGTGGCTGATCATGCACTGATCACGTGACTGATCATGCACTGATCACGTGACTGATCATGCACTGATCACGTGGCTATCATGCACTGATCACGTGGCTGATCATGCACTGATCACGTGCCTGATCATGCACTGATCACATGGCTGATCATGCACTGATCACGTGACTGATCATGCACTGATCACGTGGCTATCAGGCACTACTCACGTGGCTGATCATGCAATGATCATGTAGCTACCATGTACCGGTCACGTGACTGATCATACACCCATCAGGTGACTGATCATGCACTGATCACGTGCCTGATCATGCACTGATCACGTGACTGATCATGCACTGATCACGTGGCTGATCATGCACTGATCACGTGGCTGATCATGCACTGATCACGTGGCTGATCATGCACTGATACCGTGACTGAGCATGGACTGATCACATGACTATCATGTAGTGATCACGTGACATAATGGCGCTGATCATGTGACTGATCATGCGCTGATCATGTTTGCTATCATACACTGATCATGTGCCTCTGGAGGCAATAAACAAAGAGCTGAGTAGGCACGAATCAAACAGTCAGCAGGCACCAATCATGGAACTCAGCTGTGAGGAATCATGCTGCTCAGCTGGCAATAATCAAGCAGCTGAGCAGGCAGGAATTACGCAGCACAGCTGGCAATTGTCAAGCAGATGACAGGCAGGAATCGTGCAGCTCAGCTGGCAATTGTCAAGCAGATGAGCAGACAGTAATCACGCAGCTCAGCAGGCCCTGATCACGTGACTGAGCATGCACTGTTCACGTGGCTGATCATACACTGATCACGTGATTGATCATGCACTGATCACTTGGATATCATGCACTGATCACGTGGCTGATCATACACTGTTCACGTGTCTGACCATGCACTGATCACGTGGCTGATCATACACTGCTCACGTAACTGATCATGCACTGATCACGTGGCTATCATGCACTGATCACGTGGCTGAACATGCACTGTCACGTGGCTGATCACACACTGTCACGTGACATATCATGCACTGATCACGTGGCTGATCATGCACTGATCACGTGGCTGATCATGCACTGATCACGTGACTGATCATGCACTGATCACGTGACTGATCATGCACTGATCACGTGACTGATCATGCACTGATCACGTGGCTATCATGCACTGATCACGTGGCTGATCATGCACTGATCACGTAGCTATCATGCACTGATCACGTGACTGATCATGCACTGATCACGTAATGATCATGCACTGATCACGTGGCTGATCATGCACTGATCACGTGGCTGATCATGCACTGATCACGTGACTGATCATGCACTGATCACGTGACTGATCATGCACTGATCACGTGGCTATCATGCACTGATCACGTGGCTGATCATGCACTGATCACGTGCCTGATCATGCACTGATCACATGACTGATCATGCACTGATCACGTGACTGATCATGCACTGATCACGTGGCTATCATGCACTACTCACGTGGCTGATCATGCAATGATCATGTAGCTACCATGTACTGGTCACGTGACTGATCATACACCCATCAGGTGACTGATCATGCACTGATCACGTGCCTGATCATGCACTGATCACGTGACTGATCATGCACTGATCACATGGCTATCATGAACTGATCACCTGGACAGATCATGCACTGATCACGTGGCTGATCATGCACTGATACCGTGACTGAGCATGGACTGATCACATGACTATCATGTACTGATCACGTGACTTAATGGCGCTGATCATGTGACTGATCATGCGCTGATCATGTTTGCTATCATACACTGATCATGTGCCTCTGGAGGCAATAAACAAAGAGCTGAGTAGGCACGAATCAAAAGTCAGCAGGCAATAATCATGGAACTCAGCTGTGAGGAATCATGCTGCTCAGCTGGCAATAATCAAGCAGCTGAGCAGGCAGGAATTACGCAGCACAGCTGGCAATTGTCAAGCAGATGACAGGCAGGAATCGTGCAGCTCAGCTGGCAATTGTCAAGCAGATGAGCAGACAGTAATCACGCAGCTCAGCAGGCCCTGATCACGTGACTGAGCATGCACTGTTCACGTGGCTGATCATACACTGATCACGTGATGATCATGCACTGATCACTTGGATATCATGCACTGATCACGTGGCTGATCATACACTGTTCACGTGTCTGACCATGAACTGATCACGTGGCTGATCATACACTGCTCACGTAACTGATCATGCACTGATCACGTGGCTATCATGCACTGATCACGTGGCTGATCATGCACTGATCACGTGACTGATCATGCACACATCACGTGGCTATCATGCACTGATCACGTGGCTGTCATGCACTGATCACGTGGCTATCATACTGGTCACGTGACTGATCATGCACTGATCACGAATGATCATGCACTGATCACGTGACTGATCATGCACTGATCACGTGACTGATCATGCACTGATCACGTGGCTATCATGCACTGCTCACGTGGCTGATCATGCAATGATCACGTAGCTACCATGTACTCACGTGACTGATCATGCACTGATCACGTAATTGATCATGCACTGATCACGTGGCTGATCACATGTATCACGTGACTGATCATGCACTGATCACGTGGCTGATCATGCACTGATCACGTGGCTATCATGCACTGATCACGTGGCTGATCATGCACTGATCACGTGGCTGATCACACACGTATCACGTGACTGATCATGCACTGATCACGTGGCTATCATGCACTGATCACGTGGCTGATCATGCACTGATCACGACTGATCATGCACTGATCACATGGATCATCACGCACTGATCGTGGCTGAATGCACTGATCACGTGACTGATCATGCACTGATCACGTGACTGATCATGCACTGATCACGTGGCTATCATGCACTGATCACGTGGCTATCATGCACTGATCACGTGGCTGATCACACTGTATCACGTGACTGATCATGCACTGATCACGTGGCTATCATGCACTGATCACGTGGCTGATCATGCACTGATCACGTAACTGATCATGCACTGATCACGTGACTGATCATGCACTGATCACGTGACTGATCATGCACTGATCACGTGGCTATCATGCACTGATCACGTGGCTGATCATGCACTGATCACGTGGCTGATCATGCACTATCACGTGGCTGATCATGCACTGATCACGTGATGATCATGCACTGATCACGTGGCTGATCATACACTGATCACGTGACTGATCATGCACATCACGTGGCTATCATGCACTGATCACGTGGCTGATCATGCAATGATCACGTGAGCTACCATGCACTGATCACGTGACTGATCATGCACTGATCACGTGACTGATCATGCACTGATCACGTGACTGATCATGCACTGATCACGTGACTGATCATGCACTGATCACGTGGCTATCATGCACTGATCACGTGGCTGATCATGCACTGATCACGCTATCATGTACTGATCACGTGACTGATCATGCACTGATCACGTGATTGATCATGCACTGATCACGTGGCTGATCATGCACTGATCACGTGGCTGATCACACACGTATCACGTGACTGATCATGCACTGATCACGTGACTATCATGCACTGATCACGTGGCTATCATGCACTGATCACGTGGCTATCATGCACTGATCACGTGGCTGATCACACACTGATCACGTGACTGATCATGCACTGATCACGTGGCTATCATGCACTGATCACGTGGCTCATGCACTGATATCATGCACTGATCACGTGGCTGATCACACATATCACGTGACTGATCATGCACTGATCACGTGGCTATCATGCACTGATCACGTGGCTATCATGCACTGATATCATGCACTGATCACGTGGCTGATCATGCACTGATCACGTGACTGATCATGCACTGATCACGTGACTGATCATGCACTGATCACGTGGCTGATCATGCACTGATCACGTGACTGATCATGCACTGATCACGTGACTGATCATGCACTGATCACGTGACTGATCATGCACTGATCACGTAACTGATCATGCACTGATCACGTGGCTGATCATGCACTGATCACGTGACTGATCATGCACTGATCACGTGACTGATCATGCACTGATCACGTGGCTATCATGCACTGATCACGTGGCTGATCATGCACTGATCACGTGACTGATCATGCACTGATCACTGGCTATCATGCACTGATCACGTGGCTATCATGCACTGATCACGTGGCTGATCATGCACTGATCACGTGACTGATCATGCACTGATCACGTCTATATCATGCACTGATCACGTGACTGATCATGCACTGATCACCCGGATGATCATGCACTGATCACGTGACTGATCATGCACTGATCACGTGGCTATCATGCACTGCTCATGTGGCTGATCATGCACTGATCACGTAGCTACCATGTACTGGTCACGTGACTGATCATGCACTGATCACGTAATTGATCATGCACTGATCACGTGGCTGATCATGCACTGATCACGTGACTGATCATGCACTGATCACGTGACTGATCATGCACTGATCACGTGGCTATCATGCACTGATCATGTGGCTGATCATGCAATGATCACGTGGCTATCATATACTGGTCACGTGACTGATCATGCACTGATCGCGTGGCTGATCATGCACTGATCACGTGGCTGATCATGCACTGATCACGTGACTGATCATGCACTGATCACGTGACTGATCATGCACTGATCACGTGGCTATCATGCACTGATCACGTGGCTGATCATGCACTGATCACGTGGCTGATCATGCACTGATCACATGGCTGATCATGCACTGATCACGTGACTGATCATGCACTGATCACGTGGCTATCATGCACTACTCACGTGGCTGATCATGCAATGATCATGTAGCTACCATGTACTGTCACGTGACTGATCATGCACTGATCACGTGACTGATCATGCACTGATCACGTGCCTGATCATGCACTGATCACGTGACTGATCATGCACTGATCACATGGCTATCATGCACTGATCACGTGGCTGATCATGCACTGATCACGTGGCTGATCATGCACTGATACCGTGACTGAGCATGGACTGATCACATGACTATCATGTAGTGATCACGTGACTTAATGGCGCTGATCATGTGACTGATCATGCGCTGATCATGTTTGCTATCATACACTGATCATGTGCCTCTGGAGGCAATAAACAAAGAGCTGAGTAGGCACGAATCAAACAGTCAGCAGGCAATAATCATGGAACTCAGCTGTGAGGAATCATGCTGCTCAGCTGGCAATAATCAAGCAGCTGAGCAGGCAGGAATTACGCAGCACAGCTGGCAATTGTCAAGCAGATGACAGGCAGGAATCGTGCAGCTCAGCTGGCAATTGTCAAGCAGATGAGCAGACAGTAATCACGCAGCTCAGCAGGCCCTGATCACGTGACTGAGCATGCACTGTTCACGTGGCTGATCATACACTGATCACGTGATTGATCATGCACTGATCACTTGGATATCATGCACTGATCACGTGGCTGATCATACACTGTTCACGTGTCTGACCATGCACTGATCACGTGGCTGATCATACACTGCTCACGTAACTGATCATGCACTGATCACGTGGCTATCATGCACTGATCACGTGGCTGAACATGCACTGTCACGTGGCTGATCACACACTGTCACGTGACATATCATGCACTGATCACGTGGCTGATCATGCACTGATCACGTGGCTGATCATGCACTGATCACGTGACTGATCATGCACTGATCACGTGACTGATCATGCACTGATCACGTGACTGATCATGCACTGATCACGTGGCTATCATGCACTGATCACGTGGCTGATCATGCACTGATCACGTAGCTATCATGCACTGATCACGTGACTGATCATGCACTGATCACGAATGATCATGCACTGATCACGTGGCTGATCATGCACTGATCACGTGGCTGATCATGCACTGATCACGTGACTGATCATGCACTGATCACGTGACTGATCATGCACTGATCACGTGGCTATCATGCACTGATCACGTGGCTGATCATGCACTGATCACGTGCTGATCATGCACTGATCACATGACTGATCATGCACTGATCACGTGACTGATCATGCACTGATCACGTGGCTATCATGCACTACTCACGTGGCTGATCATGCAATGATCATGTAGCTATCATGTACTGTCACGTGACTGATCATACACCCATCAGGTGACTGATCATGCACTGATCACGTGCCTGATCATGCACTGATCACGTGACTATCATGCACTGATCACATGGCTATCATGAACTGATCACCTGGGATCATGCACTGATCACGTGGCTGATCATGCACTGATACCGTGACTGAGCATGGACTGATCACATGACTATCATGTAGTGATCACGTGACTTAATGGCGCTGATCATGTGACTGATCATGCGCTGATCATGTTTGCTATCATACACTGATCATGTGCCTCTGGAGGCAATAAACAAAGAGCTGAGTAGGCACGAATCAAACAGTCAGCAGGCAATAATCATGGAACTCAGCTGTGAGGAATCATGCTGCTCAGCTGGCAATAATCAAGCAGCTGAGCAGGCAGGAATTACGCAGCACAGCTGGCAATTGTCAAGCAGATGACAGGCAGGAATCGTGCAGCTCAGCTGGCAATTGTCAAGCAGATGAGCAGACAGTAATCACGCAGCTCAGCAGGCCCTGATCACGTGACTGAGCATGCACTGTTCACGTGGCTGATCATACACTGATCACGTGATGATCATGCACTGATCACTTGGATATCATGCACTGATCACGTGGCTGATCATACACTGTTCACGTGTCTGACCATGCACTGATCACGTGGCTGATCATACACTGCTCACGTAACTGATCATGCACTGATCACGTGGCTATCATGCACTGATCACGTGGCTGATCATGCACTGATCACGTGACTGATCATGCACACATCACGTGGCTATCATGCACTGATCACGTGGCTCATGCAATGATCACGTGGCTATCATACTGGTCACGTGACTGATCATGCACTGATCACGTGGCTGATCATGCACTGTTCACGTGACTGATCATGCACTGATCACGTGACTGATCATGCACTGATCACGTGATCATGCACTGCTCACGTGGCTGATCATGCATGATCACGTAGCAACCATGCACTGGTCACGTGACTGATCATGCACTGATCACGTAATTGATCATGCACTGATCACGTGGCTGATCACACTGATCACGTGACTGATCATGCACTGATCACGTGGCTATCATGCACTGATCACGTGGCTATCATGCACTGATCACGTGGATGATCATGCACTGATCACGTGGCTGATCACACACTGATCACGTGACTGATCATGCACTGATCACGTGGCTATCATGCACTGATCACGTGGCTGATCATGCACTGATCACGTGGCTGATCATGCACTGATCACGTGGATCATGCACTGATCACGTGGCTGATCACACTGATCACGTGACTGATCATGCACTGATCACGTGACTGATCATGCACTGATCACGTGGCTATCATGCACTGATCACGTGGCTGATCATGCACTGATCACGTGGCTGATCATGCACTGATCACGTGACTGATCATGCACTGATCACGGCTATCATGCACTGATCACGTGGCTGATCATGCACTGATCACGTGGCTGATCATGCACTGATCACGTGACTGATCATGCACTGATCACGTGACTGATCATGCACTGATCACGTGGCTATCATGCACTGATCACGTGGCTGATCATGCACTGATCACGTGGCTGATCATGCACTGATCACGTGGCTGATCATGCACTGATCACGTGACTGATCATGCACTGATCACGTGACTGATCATGCACTGATCAGTGGCTATCATGCACTGATCACGTGGCTGATCATGCACTGATCACGTGACTGATCATGCACTGATCACTGGCTATCATGCACTGATCACGTGGCTATCATGCACTGATCACGTGGCTGATCATGCACTGATCACGTGACTGATCATGCACTGATCACGGCTATATCATGCACTGATCACGTGACTGATCATGCACTGATCACGTGGATGATCATGCACTGATCACGTGACTGATCATGCACTGATCACGTGGCTATCATGCACTGATCACGTGGCTGATCATGCACTGATCACGTAGCTACCATGCACTGATCACGTGACTGATCATGCACTGATCACGATTGATCATGCACTGATCACGTGACTGATCATGCACTGATCACGTGGCTGATCATGCACTGATCACGTGACTGATCATGCACTGATCACGTGGCTATCATGCACTGATCACGTGGCTGATCATGCACTGATCACGTGGCTATCATGCACTGATCACGTGACTGATCATGCACTGATCACGTGGCTGATCATGCACTGATCACGTGGCTGATCATGCACTGATCACGTGACTGATCATGCACTGATCACGTGACTGATCATGCACTGATCACGTGGCTATCATGCACTGATCACGTGGCTGATCATGCACTGATCACGTGCCTGATCATGCACTGATCACGTGACTGATCATGCACTGATCACGTGACTGATCATGCACTGATCACGTGGCTATCATGCACTATCACGTGGCTGATCATGCAATGATCACGTAGCTACCATGTACTGGTCACGTGACTGATCATGCACTGATCACGTGACTGATCATGCACTGATCACGTGCTGTCATGCACTGATCACGTGACTGATCATGCACTGATCACGTGGCTATCATGCACTGATCACGTGGCTGATCATGCACTGATCACGTGGCTGATCATGCACTGATACCGTGACTGATCATGCACTGATCACATGACTATCATGTACTGATCACGTGACTTAATGGCACTGATCATGTGACTGATCATGCGCTGATCATGTTTGCTATCATACACTGATCATGTGCCTCTGGAGGCAATAAACAAAGAGCTGAGTAGGCACGAATCAAACAGTCAGCAGGCACTAATCATGGAACTCAGCTGTGAGGAATCATGCTGCTCAGCTGGCAATAATCAAGCAGCTGAGCAGGCAGGAATTACAGCACAGCTGGCAATTGTCAAGCAGATGACAGGCAGGAATCGTGCAGCTCAGCTGGCAATTGTCAAGCAGATGAGCAGACAGTAATCACGCAGCTCAGCAGGCCCTGATCACGTGACTGAGCATGCACTGTCACGTGAATCATGCTGATCAGCTGGCAATGATCATGCAGCTGATCAGGCAGGAATTACACAGCACAGCTGGCAATTGTCAAGCAGATGACAGGCAGGAATCGTGCAGCTCAGCTGGCAATTGTCAAGCAGACTGATCATGACACTGATCACGCAGCTCATCATGCACTGATCACGTGACTGATCATGCACTGATCACGTGGCTGATCATACACTGATCACGTGACTGATCATGCACTGATCACGTGGATATCATGCACTGATCACGTGGCTGATCATACACTGATCACGTGTCTGATCATGCACTGATCACGTGGCTGATCATGCACTGATCACGTAACTGATCATGCACTGATCACGTGGCTATCATGCACTGATCACGTGGCTGATCATGCACTGATCACGTGGCTGATCACACACTGTCACGTGACTATCATGCACTGATCACGTGGCACTCATGCACTGATCACGTGGCTGATCATACTGATCACGTGACTGATCATGCACACATCACGTGGCTATCATGCACTGCTCACGTGGCTGATCATGCAATGATCACGTAGCTATCATATACTGGTCACGTGACTGATCATGCACTGATCACGTAAATGATCATGCACTGATCACGTGACTGATCATGCACTGATCACGTGACTGATCATGCACTGATCACGTGGCTGATCATGCACTGATCACGTGGCTGATCATGCACTGATCACGTGGCTGATCACACTGATCACGTGACTGATCATGCACTGATCACGTGACTGATCATGCACTGATCACGTGGCTGATCATGCACTGATCACGTGGCTATCATGCACTGATCACGTGGCTGATCATGCACTGATCACGTGACTGATCATGCACTGATCACGTGGCTATCATGCACTGATCACGTGGCTATCATGCACTGATCACGTGGCTATCATGCACTGATCACGTGGCTGATCATGCACTGATCACGTGGCTGATCATGCACTGATCACGTGGCTATCATGCACTGATCACGTGACTGATCATGCACTGATCACGTGGCTGATCATGCACTGATCACGTGGCTGATCATGCACTGATCACGTAGCTATCATGCACTGATCACGTGACTGATCATGCACTGATCACGTGACTGATCATGCACTGATCACGTGGCTATCATGCACTGATCACGTGGCTGATCATGCACTGATCACGTAGCAACCATGCACTGATCACGTGACTGATCATGCACTGATCACGTAATTGATCATGCACTGATCACGTGGCTCATCATGCACTGATCACGTGGCTGATCACACTGATCACGTGACTGATCATGCACTGATCACGTGGCTATCATGCACTGATCACGTGGCTATCATGCACTGATCACGTGGATATCATGCACTGATCACGTGGCTGATCATGCACTGATCACGTGACTGATCATGCACTGATCACGTGGCTGATCATGCACTGATCACGTGGCTATCATGCACTGATCACGTGGCTGATCATGCAATGATCACGTAGCTACCATGCACTGATCACGTGACTGATCATGCACTGATCACGTGACTGATCATGCACTGATCACGTGGCTGATCATGCACTGATCACGTGGCTGATCATGCACTGATCACGTGACTGATCATGCACTGATCACGTGACTGATCATGCACTGATCACGTGACTGATCATGCACTGATCACGTGGATATCATGCACTGATCACGTGGCTGATCATGCACTGATCACGTGGCTGATCATGCACTGATCACGTGACTGATCATGCACTGATCACATGACTGATCATGCACTGATCACGTGGCTTATCATGCACTGATCATGTGACTGATCATGCGCTGATCATGTTTGCTATCATACACTGATCATGTGCCTCTGGAGGCAATGAACAAAGAGCTGAGTAGGCACGAATCAGTCAGCAGGCAATAATCATGGAACTCAGCTGTGAGGAATCATGCTGCTCAGCTGGCAATAATCAAGCAGCTGAGCAGGCAGGAATTACGCAGCACAGCTGGCAATTGTCAAGCAGATGACAGGCAGGAATCGTGCAGCTCAGCTGGCAATTGTCAAGCAGATGAGCAGACAGTAATCACGCAGCTCAGCAGGCCCTGATCACGTGACTGAGCATGCACTGTTCACGTGGCTGATCATACACTGATCACGTGACTGATCATGCACTGATCACGTGGCTATCATGCACTGATCACGTGGCTGATCATACACTGATCACGTGACTGATCATGCACTGATCACGGGCTATCATGCACTGATCACGTGACTGATCATGCACTGATCACGTGGCTGATCATGCACTGATCACGTGACTGATCATGCACTGATCACGTGACTGATCATGCACTGATCACGTGGCTGATCATGCACTGATCATGGCTATCATGCACTGATCACGTGGCTGATCATGCAATGATCACGTAGCTACCATGCACTGATCACGTGACTGATCATGCACTGATCACGTAACTGATCATGCACTGATCACGTGGCTGATCATGCACTGATCACGTGGCTATCATGCACTGATCACGTGGCTGATCATGCACTGATCACGTGGCTGATCATGCACTGATCACGTGACTGATCATGCACTGATCACGTGACTGATCATGCACTGATCACGTGCTATCATGCACTGATCACGTGACTGATCATGCACTGATCACGTGGCTGATCATGCACTGATCACGTGGCTGATCATGCACTGATCACGTGGCTGATCATGCACTGATCACGTGACTGATCATGCACTGATCACGTGACTGATCATGCACTGATCACGTGACTGATCATGCACTGATCACGTGGCTATCATGCACTGATCACGTGGCTGATCATGCACTGATCACGTAGCTACCATGCACTGATCACGTGACTGATCATGCACTGATCACGTAATGATCATGCACTGATCACGTGGCTGATCATGCACTGATCACGTGGCTGATCATGCACTGATCACGTGACTGATCATGCACTGATCACGTGACTGATCATGCACTGATCACGTGGCTATCATGCACTGATCACGTGGCTGATCATGCACTGATCACGTGCCTGATCATGCACTGATCACATGACTGATCATGCACTGATCACGTGACTGATCATGCACTGATCACGTGGCTATCATGCACTACTCACGTGGCTGATCATGCAATGATCATGTAGCTACCATGTACTGGTCACGTGACTGATCATACACCCATCAGGTGACTGATCATGCACTGATCACGTGGCTGATCATGCACTGATCACGTGACTGATCATGCACTGATCACATGGCTATCATGAACTGATCACCTGGACAGATCATGCACTGATCACGTGGCTGATCATGCACTGATACCGTGACTGAGCATGGACTGATCACATGACTATCATGTAGTGATCACGTGACTTAATGGCGCTGATCATGTGACTGATCATGCGCTGATCATGTTTGCTATCATACACTGATCATGTGCCTCTGGAGGCAATAAACAAAGAGCTGAGTAGGCACGAATCAAACAGTCAGCAGGCAATAATCATGGAACTCAGCTGTGAGGAATCATGCTGCTCAGCTGGCAATAATCAAGCAGCTGAGCAGGCAGGAATTACGCAGCACAGCTGGCAATTGTCAAGCAGATGACAGGCAGGAATCGTGCAGCTCAGCTGGCAATTGTCAAGCAGATGAGCAGACAGTAATCACGCAGCTCAGCAGGCCCTGATCACGTGACTGAGCATGCACTGTTCACGTGGCTGATCATACACTGATCACGTGATGATCATGCACTGATCACTTGGATATCATGCACTGATCACGTGGCTGATCATACACTGTTCACGTGTCTGACCATGCACTGATCACGTGGCTGATCATACACTGCTCACGTAACTGATCATGCACTGATCACGTGGCTATCATGCACTGATCACGTGGCTGATCATGCACTGATCACGTGACTGATCATGCACACATCACGTGGCTATCATGCACTGATCACGTGTCATGCAATGATCACGTGATATACTGGTCACGTGACTGATCATGCACTGATCACGTAAATGATCATGCACTGATCACGTGACTGATCATGCACTGATCACGTGACTGATCATGCACTGATCACGTGGCTATCATGCACTGATCACGTGGCTGATCATGCACTGATCACGTACTATCATGTACTGGTCACGTGACTGATCATGCACTGATCAATTGATCATGCACTGATCACGTGGCTGATCATGCACTGATCACGTGACTGATCATGCACTGATCACGTGGCTATCATGCACTGATCACGTGGCTGATCATGCACTGATCACGTGGCTGATCATGCACTGATCACGTGGCTGATCATGCACTGATCACGTGACTGATCATGCACTGATCACGTGGCTATCATGCACTGATCACGTGGCTGATCATGCACTGATCATGACTGATCATGCACTGATCACGTGGATCATCATGCACTGATCACGTGGCTGATCACACGATCACGTGACTGATCATGTACACGTGACTGATCATGCACTGATCACGTGGCTATCATGCACTGATCACGTGGCTATCATGCACTGATCACGTGGCTGATCATGCACTGATCACGTGACTGATCATGCACTGATCACGTGGCTGATCATGCACTGATCACGTGGCTATCATGCACTGATCACGTGGCTGATCATGCACTGATCACGTGACTGATCATGCACTGATCACGTGACTGATCATGCACTGATCACGTGGCTGATCATGCACTGATCACGTGGCTGATCATGCACTGATCACGTGACTGATCATGCACTGATCACGTGGCTGATCATGCACTGATCACGTGACTGATCATGCACTGATCACGTGGCTGATCATGCACTGATCACGTGACTGATCATGCACTGATCACGTGGCTATCATGCACTGATCACGTGACTGATCATGCACTGATCACGTAGCTATCATGCACTGATCACGTGACTGATCATGCACTGATCACGTGACTGATCATGCACTGATCACGTGACTGATCATGCACTGATCACGTGACTGATCATGCACTGATCACGTGGCTATCATGCACTGATCACGTGGCTGATCATGCACTGATCATGCACCATGTACTGATCACGTGACTGATCATGCACTGATCACGTGACTGATCATGCACTGATCACGTGGCTATCATGCACTGATCACGTGGCTGATCACACACTGATCACGTGACTGATCATGCATGACATGCACTGATCACGTGGCTATCATGCACTGATCACGTGATCATGCACTGATCACGTGGCTGATCATGCACTGATCACGTGACTGATCATGCACTGATCACGTGCTATCATGCACTGATCACGTGGCTGATCATGCACTCATATCATGCACTGATCACGTGGCTGATCATGCACTGATCACGTGACTGATCATGCACTGATCACGTGGCTATCATGCACTGATCACGTGGCTGATCATGCACTGATCACGTGGCTGATCATGCACTGATCACGTGACTGATCATGCACTGATCACGTGACTGATCATGCACTGATCACGTGGCTGATCATGCACTGATCACGTGACTGATCATGCACTGATCACGTGACTGATCATGCACTGATCACGTGGCTGATCATGCACTGATCACGTGGCTGATCATGCACTGATCACGTGGCTGATCATGCACTGATCACGTGACTGATCATGCACTGATCACGTGACTGATCATGCACTGATCACGTGGCTATCATGCACTGATCACGTGGCTGATCATGCACTGATCACGTGACTGATCATGCACTGATCACGTGGCTATCATGCACTGATCACGTGGCTGATCATGCACTGATCACGTGCTGATCATGCACTGATCACGTGACTGATCATGCACTGATCACGTGCTTATCATGCACTGATCACGTGACTGATCATGCACTGATCACGTGGCTGATCATGCACTGATCACGTGACTGATCATGCACTGATCACGTGGCTGATCATGCACTGATCACGTGGCTGATCATGCACTGATCACGTGGCTATCATGCACTGATCACGTGACTGATCATGCACTGATCACGTGACTGATCATGCACTGATCACGTGGCTGATCATGCACTGATCACGTGGTATCATGCACTGATCACGTGACTGATCATGCACTGATCACGTGACTGATCATGCACTGATCACGTGGCTGATCATGCACTGATCACGTGGCTATCATGCACTGATCACGTGGCTGATCATGCACTGATCATGTAGCTACCATGTACAGGTCACGTGAATGATCATACACCCATCAGGTGACTGATCATGCACTGATCACGTGGCTATCATGCACTGATCACGTGACTGATCATGCACTGATCACGTCTAATCATGCACTGATCACATGACTGCCCATGCACTGATCACGTGGATGATCATACACTAATCGTGACAGATCATGCACTGATCACGTGGCTGATCATGCACTGATACCGTGACTGAGCATGGACTGATCACATGACTATCATGTAGTGATCACGTGACTTAATGGCGCTGATCATGCACTGATCATGTTTGCTATCATACACTGATCATGTGCCTCTGGAGGCAATAAACAAAGAGCTGAGTAGGCACGAATCAAACAGTCAGCAGGCAATAATCATGGAACTCAGCTGTGAGGAATCATGCTGCTCAGCTGGCAATAATCAAGCAGCTGAGCAGGCAGGAATTACGCAGCACAGCTGGCAATTGTCAAGCAGATGACAGGCAGGAATCGTGCAGCTCAGCTGGCAATTGTCAAGCAGATGAGCAGACAGTAATCACGCAGCTCAGCAGGCCCTGATCACGTGACTGAGCATGCACTGTTCACGTGGCTGATCATGCACTGATCACGTGGATATCATGCACTGATCACGTGGCTGATCATACACTGATCACGTGTCTGATCATGCACTGATCACGTGGCTGATCATACACTGATCACGTAACTGATCATGCACTGATCACGTGGCTATCATGCACTGATCACGTGACTGATCATGCACTGATCACGTGGCTGATCATGCACTGATCACGTGACTGATCATGCACTGATCACGTGACTGATCATGCACTGATCACGTGGCTATCATGCACTGATCACGGCTGATCATGCAATGATCACGTAGCTACCATGCACTGATCACGTGACTGATCATGCACTGATCACGTAATTGATCATGCACTGATCACGTGGCTGATCATGCACTGATCACGTGACTGATCATGCACTGATCACGTGGCTATCATGCACTGATCACGTGGCTGATCATGCACTGATCACGCAGCTATCATGCACTGATCACGTGACTGATCATGCACTGATCACGTGATTGATCATGCACTGATCACGTGGCTGATCATGCACTGATCACGTGGCTATCATGCACTGATCACGTGGCTGATCATGCACTGATCATGTAGCTACCATGTACTGGTCACGTGAATGATCATACACCCATCAGGTGACTGATCATGCACTGATCACGTGGCTATCATGCACTGATCACGTGACTGATCATGCACTGATCACGTCTAATCATGCACTGATCACATGACTGCCCATGCACTGATCACGTGGATGATCATACACTAATCACGTGACAGATCATGCACTGATCACGTGGCTGATCATGCACTGATACCGTGACTGAGCATGGACTGATCACATGACTATCATGTAGTGATCACGTGACTTAATGGCGCTGATCATGCACTGATCATGTTTGCTATCATACACTGATCATGTGCCTCTGGAGGCAATAAACAAAGAGCTGAGTAGGCACGAATCAAACAGTCAGCAGGCAATAATCATGGAACTCAGCTGTGAGGAATCATGCTGCTCAGCTGGCAATAATCAAGCAGCTGAGCAGGCAGGAATTACGCAGCACAGCTGGCAATTGTCAAGCAGATGACAGGCAGGAATCATGCAGCTCAGCTGGCAATTGTCAAGCAGATGAGCAGACAGTAATCACGCAGCTCAGCAGGCCCTGATCACGTGACTGAGCATGCACTGTTCACGTGGCTGATCATACACTGATCACGTGACTGATCATGCACTGATCACGTGGATATCATGCACTGATCACGTGGCTGATCATACACTGTTCACGTGTCTGACCATGCACTGATCACGTGGCTGATCATACACTGCTCACGTAACTGATCATGCACTGATCACGTGGCTATCATGCACTGATCACGTGGCTGAACATGCACTGTTCACGTGGCTGATCACACACCTGTCACGTGACATATCATGCACTGATCACGTGGCACTCATGCACTGATCACGTGGCTGATCATACACTGCTCACGTAACTGATCATGCACACATCACGTGGCTATCATGCACTGCTCACGTGGCTGATCATGGAATGATCACGTAGCTACCATATACTGGTCACGTGACTGATCATGCACTGATCACGTAAATGATCATGCACTGATCACGTGACTGATCATGCACTGATCACGTGACTGATCATGCACTGATCACGTGGCTGATCATGCACTGATCACGTGGCTGATCATGCACTGATCACGTGGCTGATCATGCACTGATCACGTGGCTGATCATGCACTGATCACGTGACTGATCATGCACTGATCACGTGACTGATCATGCACTGATCACGTGGCTATCATGCACTGATCACGTGGCTGATCATGCACTGATCACGTGACTGATCATGCACTGATCACGTGACTGATCATGCACTGATCACGTGACTGATCATGCACTGATCACGTGGCTGATCATGCACTGATCACGTGGCTGATCATGCACTGATCACGTGACTGATCATGCACTGATCACGTGACTGATCATGCACTGATCACGTGGCTATCATGCACTGATCACGTGGCTGATCATGCACTGATCACGTGACTGATCATGCACTGATCACTGGCTATCATGCACTGATCACGTGGCTATCATGCACTGATCACGTGGCTGATCATGCACTGATCACGTGACTGATCATGCACTGATCACGTCTATATCATGCACTGATCACGTGATCTGCATGCACTGATCACGTGGCTGATCATGCACTGATCATGACTGATCATGCACTGATCACGTGGCTATCATGCACTGATCACGTGGCTGATCATGCACTGATCACGTAGCTACCATGCACTGATCACGTGACTGATCATGCACTGATCACGTAACTGATCATGCACTGATCACGTGACTGATCATGCACTGATCACGTGACTGATCATGCACTGATCACGTGACTGATCATGCACTGATCACGTGGCTATCATGCACTGATCACGTGGCTGATCATGCACTGATCACGTAGCTATCATGCACTGATCACGTGACTGATCATGCACTGATCAATTGATCATGCACTGATCACGTGGCTGATCATGCACTGATCACGTGGCTGATCATGCACTGATCACGTGACTGATCATGCACTGATCACGTGACTGATCATGCACTGATCACGTGGCTATCATGCACTGATCACGTGGCTGATCATGCACTGATCACGTGCCTGATCATGCACTGATCACATGACTGATCATGCACTGATCACGTGACTGATCATGCACTGATCACGTGGCTATCATGCACTACTCACGTGGCTGATCATGCAATGATCATGTAGCTACCATGTACTGGTCACGTGACTGATCATACACCCATCAGGTGACTGATCATGCACTGATCACGTGGCTGATCATGCACTGATCACGTGACTGATCATGCACTGATCACGTGACTGATCATGCACTGATCACATGGCTATCATGCACTGATCACGTGGCTGATCATGCACTGATCACGTGGCTGATCATGCACTGATACCGTGACTGAGCATGGACTGATCACATGACTATCATGTAGTGATCACGTGACTTAATGGCGCTGATCATGTGACTGATCATGCGCTGATCATGTTTGCTATCATACACTGATCATGTGCCTCTGGAGGCAATAAACAAAGAGCTGAGTAGGCACGAATCAAACAGTCAGCAGGCAATAATCATGGAACTCAGCTGTGAGGAATCATGCTGCTCAGCTGGCAATAATCAAGCAGCTGAGCAGGCAGGAATTACGCAGCACAGCTGGCAATTGTCAAGCAGATGACAGGCAGGAATCGTGCAGCTCAGCTGGCAATTGTCAAGCAGATGAGCAGACAGTAATCACGCAGCTCAGCAGGCCCTGATCACGTGACTGAGCATGCACTGTTCACGTGGCTGATCATACACTGATCACGTGATGATCATGCACTGATCACTTGGATATCATGCACTGATCACGTGGCTGATCATACACTGTTCACGTGTCTGACCATGCACTGATCACGTGGCTGATCATACACTGCTCACGTAACTGATCATGCACTGATCACGTGGCTATCATGCACTGATCACGTGGCTGAACATGCACTGTTCACGTGGCTGATCACACACCTGTCACGTGACATATCATGCACTGATCACGTGGCACTCATGCACTGATCACGTGGCTGATCATACTCTGCTCACGTAACTGATCATGCACACATCACGTGGCTATCATGCACTGCTCACGTGGCTCGTCATGGAATGATCACGTAGCTACCATATACTGGTCACGTGACTGATCATGCACTGATCACGTAAATGATCATGCACTGTTCACGTGACTGATCATGTACTGATCACGTGACTGATCATGCACTGATCACGTGGCTATCATGCACTGCTCACGTGGCTGATCATGCAATGATCACGTAGCAACCATGTACTGGTCACGTGACTGATCATGCACTGATCACGTAATTGATCATGCACTGATCACGTGGCTGATCACACATGATCACGTGACTGATCATGCACTGATCACGTGGCTCTCATGCACTGATCACGTGGCTATCATGCACTGATCACGTGGATATCATGCACTGATCACGTGGCTGATCACACACGATCACATGACTGATCATGCACTGATCACGTGGCTGATCATGCACTGATCACGTGGCTATCATGCACTGATCACGTGGCTGATCATGCAATGATCACGTAGCTACCATGTACTGGTCACGTGACTGATCATGCACTGATCACGTGACTGATCATGCACTGATCACGTGGCTGATCATGCACTGATCACGTGGCTGATCACACACGATCACGTGACTGATCATGCACTGATCACGTGAATGATCATGCACTGATCACGTGGCTGATCATGCACTGATCACGTGGCTATCATGCACTGATCACGTGGCTGATCATGCACTGATCACGTGACTGATCATGCACTGATCACGTGACTGATCATGCACTGATCACGTGGCTATCATGCACTGATCACGTGGCTGATCATGCACTGATCACGTGGCTATCATGCACTGATCACGTGACTGATCATGCACTGATCACATGACTGATCATGCACTGATCACGTGACTTATCATGCACTGATCATGTGACTGATCATGCACTGATCATGTTTGCTATCATACACTGATCATGTGCCTCTGGAGGCAATGAACAAAGAGCTGAGTAGGCACGAATCAGTCAGCAGGCAATAATCATGGAACTCAGCTGTGAGGAATCATGCTGCTCAGCTGGCAATAATCAAGCAGCTGAGCAGGCAGGAATTACGCAGCACAGCTGGCAATTGTCAAGCAGATGACAGGCAGGAATCGTGCAGCTCAGCTGGCAATTGTCAAGCAGATGAGCAGACAGTAATCACGCAGCTCAGCAGGCCCTGATCACGTGACTGAGCATGCACTGTTCACGTGGCTGATCACACACTGATCACGTGACTGATCATGCACTGATCACGTGGCTATCATGCACTGATCACGTGGCTGATCATACACTGATCACGTGACTGATCATGCACTGATCACGGGCTATCATGCACTGACTACATGACTGATCATGCACTGATCACGTGGCTGATCATGCACTGATCACGTGACTGATCATGCACTGATCACGTGACTGATCATGCACTGATCACGTGGCTGATCATGCACTGATCACGTGGCTATCATGCACTGATCACGTGGCTGATCATGCACTGATCACGTAGCTACCATGCACTGATCACGTGACTGATCATGCACTGATCACGTGACTGATCATGCACTGATCACGTGGCTGATCATGCACTGATCACGTGGCTGATCATGCACTGATCACGTGGCTGATCATGCACTGATCACGTGGCTATCATGCACTGATCACGTGACTGATCATGCACTGATCACGTGACTGATCATGCACTGATCACGTGGCTATCATGCACTGATCACGTGACTGATCATGCACTGATCACGTGGCTGATCATGCACTGATCACGTGACTGATCATGCACTGATCACGTGGCTGATCATGCACTGATCACGTGACTGATCATGCACTGATCACGTGACTGATCATGCACTGATCACGTGACTGATCATGCACTGATCACGTGGCTATCATGCACTGATCACGTGGCTGATCATGCACTGATCACGTAGCTATCATGCACTGATCACGTGACTGATCATGCACTGATCACGTAATGATCATGCACTGATCACGTGGCTGATCATGCACTGATCACGTGGCTGATCATGCACTGATCACGTGACTGATCATGCACTGATCACGTGACTGATCATGCACTGATCACGTGGCTATCATGCACTGATCACGTGGCTGATCATGCACTGATCACGTGGCTGATCATGCACTGATCACATGACTGATCATGCACTGATCACGTGACTGATCATGCACTGATCACGTGGCTATCATGCACTATCACGTGGCTGATCATGCAATGATCATGTAGCTACCATGTACTGGTCACGTGACTGATCATACACCCATCAGGTGACTGATCATGCACTGATCACGTGCCTGATCATGCACTGATCACGTGACTGATCATGCACTGATCACATGGCTATCATGCACTGATCACGTGGAAGATCATGCACTGATCACGTGGCTGATCATGCACTGATACCGTGACTGAGCATGGACTGATCACATGACTATCATGTAGTGATCACGTGACTTAATGGCGCTGATCATGTGACTGATCATGCGCTGATCATGTTTGCTATCATACACTGATCATGTGCCTCTGGAGGCAATAAACAAAGAGCTGAGTAGGCACGAATCAAACAGTCAGCAGGCAATAATCATGGAACTCAGCTGTGAGGAATCATGCTGCTCAGCTGGCAATAATCAAGCAGCTGAGCAGGCAGGAATTACGCAGCACAGCTGGCAATTGTCAAGCAGATGACAGGCAGGAATCGTGCAGCTCAGCTGGCAATTGTCAAGCAGATGAGCAGACAGTAATCACGCAGCTCAGCAGGCCCTGATCACGTGACTGAGCATGCACTGTTCACGTGGCTGATCATACACTGATCACGTGATGATCATGCACTGATCACTTGGATATCATGCACTGATCACGTGGCTGATCATACACTGTTCACGTGTCTGACCATGCACTGATCACGTGGCTGATCATACACTGCTCACGTAACTGATCATGCACTGATCACGTGGCTATCATGCACTGATCACGTGGCTGATCATGCACTGATCACGTGACTGATCATGCACACATCACGTGGCTATCATGCACTGATCACGTGGCTGTCATGCAATGATCACGTGCTACCATATACTGGTCACGTGACTGATCATGCACTGATCACGTAAATGATCATGCACTGATCACGTGACTGATCATGCACTGATCACGTGACTGATCATGCACTGATCACGTGGCTATCATGCACTGATCACGTGGCTGATCATGCACTGATCACGTAGCAACCATGTACTGGTCACGTGACTGATCATGCACTGATCACGTAATTGATCATGCACTGATCACGTGGCTGATCACACTGATCACGTGACTGATCATGCACTGATCACGTGGCTATCATGCACTGATCACGTGGCTATCATGCACTGATCACGTGGATATCATGCACTGATCACGTGGCTGATCACACACGATCACGTGACTGATCATGCACTGATCACGTGGCTATCATGCACTGATCACGTGGCTGATCATGCACTGATCACGTAACTGATCATGCACTGATCACGTGGATCATCATGCACTGATCACGTGGCTGATCACACTGATCACGTGACTGATCATGCACTGATCACGTGACTGATCATGCACTGATCACGTGGCTATCATGCACTGATCACGTGGCTGATCATGCACTGATCACGTGGCTGATCATGCACTGATCACGTGACTGATCATGCACTGATCACGTGGCTATCATGCACTGATCACGTGGCTGATCATGCACTGATCACGTGACTGATCATGCACTGATCACGTGACTGATCATGCACTGATCACGTGACTGATCATGCACTGATCACGTGGCTATCATGCACTGATCACGTGGCTGATCATGCACTGATCACGTGGCTGATCATGCACTGATCACGTGGCTGATCATGCACTGATCACGTGACTGATCATGCACTGATCACGTGGCTGATCATGCACTGATCACGTGACTGATCATGCACTGATCACGTGGCTATCATGCACTGATCACGTGGCTGTCATGCAATGATCACGTAGCTATCATGCACTGATCACGTGACTGATCATGCACTGATCACGTGACTGATCATGCACTGATCACGTGACTGATCATGCACTGATCACGTGACTGATCATGCACTGATCACGTGGCTATCATGCACTGATCACGTGGCTGATCATGCACTGATCACGTAGCAACCATGCACTGATCACGTGACTGATCATGCACTGATCACGTAATTGATCATGCACTGATCACGTGGCTGATCATGCACTGATCACGTGGCTGATCACACACTGATCACGTGACTGATCATGCACTGATCACGTGACTATCATGCACTGATCACGTGGCTATCATGCACTGATCACGTGGATATCATGCACTGATCACGTGGCTGATCATGCACTGATCACGTGACTGATCATGCACTGATCACGTGGCTATCATGCACTGATCACGTGGCTATCATGCACTGATATCATGCACTGATCACGTGGCTGATCATACACGATCACGTGACTGATCATGCACTGATCACGTGGCTATCATGCACTGATCACGTGGCTATCATGCACTGATATCATGCACTGATCACGTGGCTGATCATGCACTGATCACGTGACTGATCATGCACTGATCACGTGACTGATCATGCACTGATCACGTGGCTGATCATGCACTGATCACGTGACTGATCATGCACTGATCACGTGACTGATCATGCACTGATCACGTGACTGATCATGCACTGATCACGTGGCTGATCATGCACTGATCACGTGGCTGATCATGCACTGATCACGTGACTGATCATGCACTGATCACGTGACTGATCATGCACTGATCAGTGGCTATCATGCACTGATCACGTGGCTGATCATGCACTGATCACGTGACTGATCATGCACTGATCACGTGGCTATCATGCACTGATCACGTGGCTATCATGCACTGATCACGTGGCTGATCATGCACTGATCACGTGACTGATCATGCACTGATCACGTCTATATCATGCACTGATCACGTGACTGATCATGCACTGATCACGTGGATGATCATGCACTGATCACGTGACTGATCATGCACTGATCACGTGGCTATCATGCACTGATCACGTGGCTGATCATGCACTGATCACGTAGCTATCATGCACTGATCACGTGACTGATCATGCACTGATCACGTAATTGATCATGCACTGATCACGTGGCTGATCATGCACTGATCACGTGACTGATCATGCACTGATCACGTGACTGATCATGCACTGATCACGTGGCTATCATGCACTGATCACGTGGCTGATCATGCACTGATCACGTGGCTATCATGCACTGATCACGTGACTGATCATGCACTGATCATGCACTGATCACGTGGCTGATCATGCACTGATCACGTGACTGATCATGCACTGATCACGTGACTGATCATGCACTGATCACGTGGCTATCATGCACTGATCACGTGGCTGATCATGCACTGATCACGTGCTGATCATGCACTGATCACATGGCTGATCATGCACTGATCACGTGACTGATCATGCACTGATCACGTGGCTATCATGCACTACTCACGTGGCTGATCATGCAATGATCATGTAGCTACCATGTACTGGTCACGTGACTGATCATGCACCCATCAGGTGACTGATCATGCACTGATCACGTGGCTGATCATGCACTGATCACGTGACTGATCATGCACTGATCACATGGCTATCATGCACTGATCACGTGGCTGATCATGCACTGATCACGTGGCTGATCATGCACTGATACCGTGACTGAGCATGGACTGATCACATGACTATCATGTAGTGATCACGTGACTTAATGGCGCTGATCATGTGACTGATCATGCGCTGATCATGTTTGCTATCATACACTGATCATGTGCCTCTGGAGGCAATAAACAAAGAGCTGAGTAGGCACGAATCAAACAGTCAGCAGGCAATAATCATGGAACTCAGCTGTGAGGAATCATGCTGCTCAGCTGGCAATAATCAAGCAGCTGAGCAGGCAGGAATTACGCAGCACAGCTGGCAATTGTCAAGCAGATGACAGGCAGGAATCGTGCAGCTCAGCTGGCAATTGTCAAGCAGATGAGCAGACAGTAATCACGCAGCTCAGCAGGCCCTGATCACGTGACTGAGCATGCACTGTTCACGTGGCTGATCATACACTGATCACGTGATTGATCATGCACTGATCACTTGGATATCATGCACTGATCACGTGGCTGATCATACACTGTTCACGTGTCTGACCATGCACTGATCACGTGGCTGATCATACACTGCTCACGTAACTGATCATGCACTGATCACGTGGCTATCATGCACTGATCACGTGGCTGAACATGCACTGTCACGTGGCTGATCACACACTGATCACGTGACATATCATGCACTGATCACGTGGCTGATCATGCACTGATCACGTGACTGATCATGCACTGATCACGTGACTGATCATGCACTGATCACGTGACTGATCATGCACTGATCACGTGACTGATCATGCACTGATCACGTGGCTATCATGCACTGATCACGTGGCTGATCATGCACTGATCACGTAGCTATCATGCACTGATCACGTGACTGATCATGCACTGATCACGTAATGATGCACTGATCACGTGGCTGATCATGCACTGATCACGTGGCTGATCATGCACTGATCACGTGACTGATCATGCACTGATCACGTGACTGATCATGCACTGATCACGTGGCTATCATGCACTGATCACGTGGCTGATCATGCACTGATCACGTGCTGATCATGCACTGATCACATGACTGATCATGCACTGATCACGTGACTGATCATGCACTGATCACGTGGCTATCATGCACTACTCACGTGGCTGATCATGCAATGATCATGTAGCTACCATGTACGGTCACGTGACTGATCATACACCCATCAGGTGACTGATCATGCACTGATCACGTGCCTGATCATGCACTGATCACGTGACTGATCATGCACTGATCACATGGCTATCATGCACTGATCACGTGGCTGATCATGCACTGATCACGTGGCTGATCATGCACTGATACCGTGACTGAGCATGGACTGATCACATGACTATCATGTAGTGATCACGTGACTTAATGGCGCTGATCATGTGACTGATCATGCGCTGATCATGTTTGCTATCATACACTGATCATGTGCCTCTGGAGGCAATAAACAAAGAGCTGAGTAGGCACGAATCAAACAGTCAGCAGGCAATAATCATGGAACTCAGCTGTGAGGAATCATGCTGCTCAGCTGGCAATAATCAAGCAGCTGAGCAGGCAGGAATTACGCAGCACAGCTGGCAATTGTCAAGCAGATGACAGGCAGGAATCGTGCAGCTCAGCTGGCAATTGTCAAGCAGATGAGCAGACAGTAATCACGCAGCTCAGCAGGCCCTGATCACGTGACTGAGCATGCACTGTTCACGTGGCTGATCATACACTGATCACGTGATGATCATGCACTGATCACTTGGATATCATGCACTGATCACGTGGCTGATCATACACTGTTCACGTGTCTGACCATGCACTGATCACGTGGCTGATCATACACTGCTCACGTAACTGATCATGCACTGATCACGTGGCTATCATGCACTGATCACGTGGCTGATCATGCACTGATCACGTGACTGATCATGCACACATCACGTGGCTATCATGCACTGATCACGTGGCTGTCATGCAATGATCACGTAGCTACCATATACTGGTCACGTGACTGATCATGCACTGATCACGTAAATGATCATGCACTGTTCACGTGACTGATCATGCACTGATCACGTGACTGATCATGCACTGATCACGTGGCTATCATGCACTGCTCACGTGGCTGATCATGCAATGATCACGTAGCAACCATGTACTGGTCACGTGACTGATCATGCACTGATCACGTAATTGATCATGCACTGATCACGTGGCTGATCACACATGATCACGTGACTGATCATGCACTGATCACGTGGCTATCATGCACTGATCACGTGGCTATCATGCACTGATCACGTGGATATCATGCACTGATCACGTGGCTGATCACACACTATCACGTGACTGATCATGCACTGATCACGTGGCTATCATGCACTGATCACGTGGCTGATCATGCACTGATCACGAACTGATCATGCACTGATCACGTGGATGATCATGCACTGATCACGTGGCTGATCACACTGATCACGTGACTGATCATGCACTGATCACGTGACTGATCATGCACTGATCACGTGCTGATCATGCACTGATCACGTGGCTATCATGCACTGATCACGTGGCTGATCATGCACTGATCACGTGACTGATCATGCACTGATCACGGCTGATCATGCACTGATCACGTGGCTGATCATGCACTGATCACGTGACTGATCATGCACTGATCAGTGACTGATCATGCACTGATCACGTGACTGATCATGCACTGATCACGTGGCTATCATGCACTGATCACGTGGCTGATCATGCACTGATCACGTGACTGATCATGCACTGATCACGTGGCTGATCATGCACTGATCACGTGACTGATCATGCACTGATCACGTGACTGATCATGCACTGATCACGTGGCTATCATGCACTGATCACGTGGCTGATCATGCACTGATCACGTGACTGATCATGCACTGATCACTGGCTATCATGCACTGATCACGTGGCTATCATGCACTGATCACGTGGCTGATCATGCACTGATCACGTGACTGATCATGCACTGATCACGTCTATATCATGCACTGATCACGTGACTGATCATGCACTGATCACGGATGATCATGCACTGATCACGTGACTGATCATGCACTGATCACGTGGCTATCATGCACTGATCACGTGGCTGATCATGCACTGATCACGTAGCTATCATGCACTGATCACGTGACTGATCATGCACTGATCACGTGGCTGATCATGCACTGATCACGTGACTGATCATGCACTGATCACGTGACTGATCATGCACTGATCACGTGACTGATCATGCACTGATCACGTGGCTATCATGCACTGATCACGTGGCTGATCATGCACTGATCACGTAGCTATCATGCACTGATCACGTGACTGATCATGCACTGATCACGTGGCTGATCATGCACTGATCACGTGGCTGATCATGCACTGATCACGTGACTGATCATGCACTGATCACGTGACTGATCATGCACTGATCACGTGGCTATCATGCACTGATCACGTGGCTGATCATGCACTGATCACGTGCCTGATCATGCACTGATCACATGACTGATCATGCACTGATCACGTGACTGATCATGCACTGATCACGTGGCTATCATGCACTACTCACGTGGCTGATCATGCAATGATCATGTAGCTACCATGTACTGGTCACGTGACTGATCATACACCCATCAGGTGACTGATCATGCACTGATCACGTGGCTGATCATGCACTGATCACGTGACTGATCATGCACTGATCACATGCATCATGCACTGATCACGTGGCTGATCATGCACTGATCACGTGGCTGATCATGCACTGATACCGTGACTGAGCATGGACTGATCACATGACTATCATGTAGTGATCACGTGACTTAATGGCGCTGATCATGTGACTGATCATGCGCTGATCATGTTTGCTATCATACACTGATCATGTGCCTCTGGAGGCAATAAACAAAGAGCTGAGTAGGCACGAATCAAACAGTCAGCAGGCAATAATCATGGAACTCAGCTGTGAGGAATCATGCTGCTCAGCTGGCAATAATCAAGCAGCTGAGCAGGCAGGAATTACGCAGCACAGCTGGCAATTGTCAAGCAGATGACAGGCAGGAATCGTGCAGCTCAGCTGGCAATTGTCAAGCAGATGAGCAGACAGTAATCACGCAGCTCAGCAGGCCCTGATCACGTGACTGAGCATGCACTGTTCACGTGGCTGATCATACACTGATCACGTGATTGATCATGCACTGATCACTTGGATATCATGCACTGATCACGTGGCTGATCATGCACTGTTCACGTGTCTGATCATGCACTGATCACGTGGCTGATCATGCACTGATCACGTGGCTGATCATGCACTGATCACGTGGCTGATCATGCACTGATCACGTGGCTGATCATGCACTGATCACGTGGCTGATCATGCACTGATCACGTGACTGATCATGCACTGATCACGTGGCTGATCATGCACTGATCACGTGGCTATCATGCACTGATCACGTGGCTGATCATGCACTGATCACGTGACTGATCATGCACTGATCACGTGACTGATCATGCACTGATCACGTGACTGATCATGCACTGATCACGTGACTGATCATGCACTGATCACGTGGCTGATCATGCACTGATCACGTGACTGATCATGCACTGATCACGTGACTGATCATGCACTGATCACGTGGCTATCATGCACTGATCACGTGCTGATCATGCACTGATCACGTGACTGATCATGCACTGATCACGTGGCTATCATGCACTGATCACGTGGCTATCATGCACTGATCACGTGGCTGATCATGCACTGATCACGTGACTGATCATGCACTGATCACGTCTATCATGCACTGATCACGTGGCTGATCATGCACTGATCACGTGGCTGATCATGCACTGATCACGTGACTGATCATGCACTGATCACGTGGCTATCATGCACTGATCACGTGGCTGATCATGCAATGATCACGTAGCTACCATGCACTGGTCACGTGACTGATCATGCACTGATCACGTGACTGATCATGCACTGATCACGTGACTGATCATGCACTGATCACGTGACTGATCATGCACTGATCACGTGACTGATCATGCACTGATCACGTGGCTATCATGCACTGATCACGTGGCTGATCATGCACTGATCACGTGCTATCATGCACTGATCACGTGACTGATCATGCACTGATCACGTGACTGATCATGCACTGATCACGTGGCTGATCATGCACTGATCACGTGGCTGATCATGCACTGATCACGTGACTGATCATGCACTGATCACGTCTTATCATGCACTGATCACGTGACTGATCATGCACTGATCACGTGGCTGATCATGCACTGATCACGTGACTGATCATGCACTGATCACGTGGCTATCATGCACTGATCACGTGGCTGATCATGCAATGATCACGTAGCTATCATGCACTGGTCACGTGACTGATCATGCACTGATCACGTGGCTGATCATGCACTGATCACGTGACTGATCATGCACTGATCACGTGACTGATCATGCACTGATCACGTGACTGATCATGCACTGATCACGTGGCTGATCATGCACTGATCACGTGGCTGATCACACACTGATCACGTGACTGATCATGCACTGATCACGTGACTGATCATGCACTGATCACGTGGCTGATCATGCACTGATCACGTGGCTATCATGCACTGATCACGTGGCTGATCATACACTGATCACGTGACTGATCATGCACTGATCACGGGCACTGATCACGTGGCTGATCATGCACTGATCACGTGGCTGATCATGCACTGATCACGTGGCTGATCATGCACTGATCACGTGGCTGATCATGCACTGATCACGTGGCTGATCATGCACTGATCACGTGACTGATCATGCACTGATCACGTGGCTGATCATGCACTGATCACGTGGCTGATCATGCACTGATCACGTGGCTGATCATGCACTGATCACGTGACTGATCATGCACTGATCACGTGACTGATCATGCACTGATCACGTGGCTATCATGCACTGATCACGTGGCTGATCATGCACTGATCACGTAGCTACCATGCACTGATCACGTGACTGATCATGCACTGATCACGTAATTGATCATGCACTGATCACGTGGCTATCATGCACTGATCACGTGGCTGATCACACTGATCACGTGACTGATCATGCACTGATCACGTGACTGATCATGCACTGATCACGTGGCTATCATGCACTGATCACGTGGATATCATGCACTGATCACGTGGCTGATCATGCACTGATCACGTGACTGATCATGCACTGATCACGTGGCTATCATGCACTGATCACGTGGCTGATCATGCACTGATCACGTGGCTATCATGCACTGATCACGTGGCTGATCATGCACTGATCACGTAGCTATCATGCACTGATCACGTGACTGATCATGCACTGATCACGTGGCTGATCATGCACTGATCACGTGACTGATCATGCACTGATCACGTGGCTGATCATGCACTGATCACGCAGCTATCATGCACTGATCACGTGACTGATCATGCACTGATCACGTGACTGATCATGCACTGATCACGTGGCTTATCATGCACTGATCATGTGACTGATCATGTGCTGATCATGTTTCATCATACTGATCATGTGCCTCTGGAGGCAATGAACAAAGAGCTGAGTAGGCACGAATCAGTAGGCAATAATCATGGAACTCAGCTGTGAGGAATCATGCTGCTCAGCTGGCAATAATCAAGCAGCTGAGCAGGCAGGAATTATGCAGCACAGCTGGCAATTGTCAAGCAGATGACAGGCAGGAATCGTGCAGCTCAGCTGGCAATTGTCAAGCAGATGAGCAGACAGTAATCACGCAGCTCAGCAGGCCCTGATCACGTGACTGAGCATGCACTGTTCACGTGGCTGATCATACACTGATCACGTGATGATCATGCACTGATCACGTGGCTATCATGCACTGATCACGTGATTGCACATGCACTGATCACTGATCATGCACTGATCACGTGGCTATCATGCACTGATCACGTGGCTGATCATGCACTGATCACGTGACTGATCATGCACTGATCACGTGACTGATCATGCACTGATCACGTGGCTATCATGCACTGATCACGTGGCTGATCATGCACTGATCACGTGGCTATCATGTACTGATCACGTGACTGATCATGCACTGATCACGTAACTGATCATGCACTGATCACGTGGCTGATCATGCACTGATCACGTGGCTGATCATGCACTGATCACGTGACTGATCATGCACTGATCACGTGGCTGATCATGCACTGATCACGTGACTGATCATGCACTGATCACGTGACTGATCATGCACTGATCACGTGGCTATCATGCACTGCTCACGTGGCTGATCATGCTGATCACGCAGCTACCATGTACTGGTCACATGACTGATCATGCACTGATCACGTGACTGATCATGCACTGATCACGTGGCTATCATGCACTACTCACGTGGCTGATCATGCAATGATCATGTAGCTACCATGTACAGGTCACGTGAATGATCATACACCCATCAGGTGACTGATCATGCACTGATCACGTGGCTATCATGCACTGATCACGAGACTGATCATGCACTGATCACGTCTATATCATGCACTGATCACATGACTGCCCATGCACTGATCACGTGGATGATCATACACTAATCATGTGACAGATCATGCACTGATCACGTGGCTGATCATGCACTGATACCGTGACTGAGCATGGACTGATCACATGACTATCATGTAGTGATCACGTGACTTAATGGCGCTGATCATGTGACTGATCATGCGCTGATCATGTTTGCTATCATACACTGATCATGTGCCTCTGGAGGCAATAAACAAAGAGCTGAGTAGGCACGAATCAACAGTCAGCAGGCAATAATCATGGAACTCAGCTGTGAGGAATCATGCTGCTCAGCTGGCAATAATCAAGCAGCTGAGCAGGCAGGAATTACGCAGCACAGCTGGCAATTGTCAAGCAGATGACAGGCAGGAATCGTGCAGCTCAGCTGGCAATTGTCAAGCAGATGAGCAGACAGTAATCACGCAGCTCAGCAGGCCCTGATCACGTGACTGAGCATGCACTGTTCACGTGGCTGATCATACACTGATCACGTGTCTGATCATGCACTGATCACGTGGCTGATCATGCACTGATCACGTACTGATCATGCACTGATCACGTGGCTATCATGCACTGATCACGTGGCTGATCATGCACTGATCACGTGGCTGATCACACCTGTCACGTGACATATCATGCACTGATCACGTGGCACTCATGCACTGATCACGTGGCTGATCATACTCTGCTCACGTAACTGATCATGCACACATCACGTGGCTATCATGCACTGCTCACGTGGCTCGTCATGGAATGATCACGTAGCTACCATATACTGGTCACGTGACTGATCATGCACTGATCACGTAAATGATCATGCACTGTTCACGTGACTGATCATGCACTGATCACGTGGCTGATCATGCACTGATCACGAGCAACCATGTACTGGTCACGTGACTGATCATGCACTGATCACGTAATTGATCATGCACTGATCACGTGGCTCATCATGCACTGATCACGTGGCTGATCACACATGATCACGTGACTGATCATGCACTGATCACGTGACTACATGCACTGATCACGGCTATCATGCACTGATCACGTGGATATCATGCACTGATCACGTGGCTGATCACACGATCACGTGACTGATCATGCACTGATCACGTGGCTATCATGCACTGATCACGTGGCTATCATGCACTGATATCATGCACTGATCACGTGGCTGATCATGCACTGATCACGTGACTGATCATGCACTGATCACGTGGCTGATCATGCACTGATCACGTGACTGATCATGCACTGATCACGTGACTGATCATGCACTGATCACGTGGCTGATCATGCACTGATCACGTGACTGATCATGCACTGATCACGTGACTGATCATGCACTGATCACGTGACTGATCATGCACTGATCACGTGGCTGATCATGCACTGATCACGTGGCTGATCATGCACTGATCACGTGACTGATCATGCACTGATCACGTGACTGATCATGCACTGATCACGTGGCTATCATGCACTGATCACGTGGCTGATCATGCACTGATCACGTGACTGATCATGCACTGATCACTGGCTATCATGCACTGATCACGTGGCTATCATGCACTGATCACGTGGCTGATCATGCACTGATCACGTGACTGATCATGCACTGATCACGTGATATCATGCACTGATCACGTGACTGATCATGCACTGATCACGTGGATGATCATGCACTGATCACGTGACTGATCATGCACTGATCACGTGGCTATCATGCACTGATCACGTGCTGATCATGCACTGATCACGTAGCTATCATGCACTGATCACGTGACTGATCATGCACTGATCACGTGATTGATCATGCACTGATCACGTGACTGATCATGCACTGATCACGTGACTGATCATGCACTGATCACGTGACTGATCATGCACTGATCACGTGGCTATCATGCACTGATCACGTGGCTGATCATGCACTGATCACGTGGCTATCATGCACTGATCACGTGACTGATCATGCACTGATCACGTGGCTGATCATGCACTGATCACGTGGCTGATCATGCACTGATCACGTGACTGATCATGCACTGATCACGTGACTGATCATGCACTGATCACGTGGCTGATCATGCACTGATCACGTGCTGATCATGCACTGATCACATGGCTGATCATGCACTGATCACGTGACTGATCATGCACTGATCACGTGGCTATCATGCACTGACTCACGTGGCTGATCATGCAATGATCATGTAGCTACCATGTACTGTCACGTGACTGATCATACACTGATCAGGTGACTGATCATGCACTGATCACGTGGCTGATCATGCACTGATCACGTGACTGATCATGCACTGATCACATGGCTATCATGCACTGATCACGTGGCTGATCATGCACTGATCACGTGGCTGATCATGCACTGATACCGTGACTGAGCATGGACTGATCACATGACTATCATGTAGTGATCACGTGACTTAATGGCGCTGATCATGTGACTGATCATGCGCTGATCATGTTTGCTATCATACACTGATCATGTGCCTCTGGAGGCAATAAACAAAGAGCTGAGTAGGCACGAATCAAACAGTCAGCAGGCAATAATCATGGAACTCAGCTGTGAGGAATCATGCTGCTCAGCTGGCAATAATCAAGCAGCTGAGCAGGCAGGAATTATGCAGCACAGCTGGCAATTGTCAAGCAGATGACAGGCAGGAATCGTGCAGCTCAGCTGGCAATTGTCAAGCAGATGAGCAGACAGTAATCACGCAGCTCAGCAGGCCCTGATCACGTGACTGAGCATGCACTGTTCACGTGAATCATGCTGATCAGCTGGCAATGATCATGCACTGATCAGGCAGGAATTACACAGCACAGCTGGCAATTGTCAAGCAGATGACAGGCAGGAATCGTGCAGCTCATGAATTGTCAGCAGATGATCAGACAGTAATCACGTGGCTCATCATGCACTGATCACGTGACTGATCATGCACTGATCACGTGGCTGATCATGCACTGATCACGTGACTGATCATGCACTGATCACGTGGCTATCATGCACTGATCACGTGGCTGATCATGCACTGATCACGTGGATCATGCACTGATCACGTGGCTGATCATGCACTGATCACGTGGCTGATCATGCACTGATCACGTGGCTGATCATGCACTGATCACGTGGCTGATCATGCACTGATCACGTGGCTGATCATGCACTGATCACGTGACTGATCATGCACTGATCACGTGACTGATCATGCACTGATCACGTGGCTATCATGCACTGATCACGTGGCTGATCATGCACTGATCACGTGACTGATCATGCACTGATCACGTGACTGATCATGCACTGATCACGTGACTGATCATGCACTGATCACGTGGCTGATCATGCACTGATCACGGCTGATCATGCACTGATCACGTGACTGATCATGCACTGATCACGTGACTGATCATGCACTGATCACGTGGCTATCATGCACTGATCACGTGGCTGATCATGCACTGATCACGTGACTGATCATGCACTGATCACGTATCATGCACTGATCACGTGGCTATCATGCACTGATCACGTGGCTGATCATGCACTGATCACGTGACTGATCATGCACTGATCACGTCTATCATGCACTGATCACGTGGCTGATCATGCACTGATCACGTGGCTGATCATGCACTGATCATGTGACTGATCATGCACTGATCACGTGGCTATCATGCACTGCACGTGGCTGATCATGCAATGATCACGAGCTATCATGCACTGGTCACGTGACTGATCATGCACTGATCACGTGACTGATCATGCACTGATCACGTGACTGATCATGCACTGATCACGTGACTGATCATGCACTGATCACGTGACTGATCATGCACTGATCACGTGGCTATCATGCACTGATCACGTGGCTGATCATGCACTGATCACGTAGCTACCATGTACTGATCACGTGACTGATCATGCACTGATCACGTAACTGATCATGCACTGATCACGTGGCTGATCATGCACTGATCACGTGGCTGATCATGCACTGATCACGTGACTGATCATGCACTGATCACGTGATATCATGCATGACACGTGACTGATCATGCACTGATCACGTGGCTGATCATACACTGATCACGTGACTGATCATGCACTGATCACGTGGCTATCATGCACTGATCACGTGGCTGATCATGCAATGATCACGTAGCTATCATGCACTGGTCACGTGACTGATCATGCACTGATCACGGCTGATCATGCACTGATCACGTGACTGATCATGCACTGATCACGTGACTGATCATGCACTGATCACGTGGCTGATCATGCACTGATCACGTGGCTGATCATGCACTGATCACGTGGCTGATCACACTGATCACGTGACTGATCATGCACTGATCACGTGACTGATCATGCACTGATCACGTGGCTGATCATGCACTGATCACGTGGCTGATCATGCACTGATCACGTGGCTGATCATGCACTGATCACGTGACTGATCATGCACTGATCACGTGGCTATCATGCACTGATCACGTGGCTGATCATGCACTGATCACGTGGCTATCATGCACTGATCACGTGGCTGATCATGCACTGATCACGTGGCTGATCATGCACTGATCACGTGGCTATCATGCACTGATCACGTGACTGATCATGCACTGATCACGTGGCTGATCATGCACTGATCACGTGGCTGATCATGCACTGATCACGTAGCTATCATGCACTGATCACGTGACTGATCATGCACTGATCACGTGACTGATCATGCACTGATCACGTGGCTATCATGCACTGATCACGTGGCTGATCATGCACTGATCACGAGCAACCATGCACTGATCACGTGACTGATCATGCACTGATCACGTGATTGATCATGCACTGATCACGTGGCTGATCATGCACTGATCACGTGGCTGATCACACTGATCACGTGACTGATCATGCACTGATCACGTGACTGATCATGCACTGATCACGTGGCTATCATGCACTGATCACGTGGATATCATGCACTGATCACGTGGCTGATCACACTGATCACGTGACTGATCATGCACTGATCACGTGGCTATCATGCACTGATCACGTGGCTGATCATGCACTGATCACGTGGCTATCATGCACTGATCACGCTGATGCACTGATCACGTGGCTATCATGCACTGATCACGTGACTGATCATGCACTGATCACGTGGCTGATCATGCACTGATCACGTGACTGATCATGCACTGATCACGTGGCTGATCATGCAATGATCACGCAGCTACCATGTACTGATCACATGACTGATCATGCACTGATCACGTGACTGATCATGCACTGATCACGTGGCTTATCATGCACTGATCATGTGACTGATCATGTGCTGATCATGTTTGCTATCATACACTGATCATGTGCATCTGGAGGCAATGAACAAAGAGCTGAGTAGGCAGGAATCAGCAGGCAATAATCATGGAACTCAGCAGTGACGAATCATGCTGCTCAGCTGGCAATAATCAAGCAGCTGAGCAGGCAGGAATTACGCAGCACAGCTGGCAATTGTCAAGCAGATGACAGGCAGGAATCGTGCAGCTCAGCTGGCAATTGTCAAGCAGATGAGCAGACAGTAATCACGCAGCTCAGCAGGCCCTGATCACGTGACTGAGCATGCACTGTTCACGTGGCTGATACACTGATCACGTGACTGATCATGCACTGATCACGTGGCTATCATGCACTGATCACGTGGCTGATCATGCACTGATCACGTAATTGTCATGCACTGATCACGTGGCTGATCATGCACTGATCACGTGGCTGATCATGCACTGATCACGTGACTGATCATGCACTGATCACGTGACTGATCATGCACTGATCACGTGGCTGATCATGCACTGATCACGTGGCTGATCATGCACTGATCACGTGGCTATCATGCACTGATCACGTGACTGATCATGCACTGATCACGACTGATCATGCACTGATCACGTGGCTGATCATGCACTGATCACGTGGCTGATCATGCACTGATCACGTGACTGATCATGCACTGATCACGTGGCTGATCATGCACTGATCACGTGACTGATCATGCACTGATCACGTGACTGATCATGCACTGATCACGTGGCTATCATGCACTGCTCACGTGGCTGATCATGCATGATCACGCAGCTACCATGTACTGGTCACATGACTGATCATGCACTGATCACGTGACTGATCATGCACTGATCACGTGGCTATCATGCACTACTCACGTGGCTGATCATGCAATGATCATGTAGCTACCATGTACAGGTCACGTGAATGATCATACACCCATCAGGTGACTGATCATGCACTGATCACGTGGCTATCATGCACTGATCACGAGACTGATCATGCACTGATCACGTCTATATCATGCACTGATCACATGACTGCCCATGCACTGATCACGTGGATGATCATACACTAATCATGTGACAGATCATGCACTGATCACGTGGCTGATCATGCACTGATACCGTGACTGAGCATGGACTGATCACATGACTATCATGTAGTGATCACGTGACTTAATGGCGCTGATCATGTGACTGATCATGCGCTGATCATGTTTGCTATCATACACTGATCATGTGCCTCTGGAGGCAATAAACAAAGAGCTGAGTAGGCACGAATCAAACAGTCAGCAGGCAATAATCATGGAACTCAGCTGTGAGGAATCATGCTGCTCAGCTGGCAATAATCAAGCAGCTGAGCAGGCAGGAATTACGCAGCACAGCTGGCAATTGTCAAGCAGATGACAGGCAGGAATCGTGCAGCTCAGCTGGCAATTGTCAAGCAGATGAGCAGACAGTAATCACGCAGCTCAGCAGGCCCTGATCACGTGACTGAGCATGCACTGTTCACGTGGCTGATCATACACTGATCACGTGACTGATCATGCACTGATCACGTGGCTGATCATACACTGATCACGTACTGATCATGCACTGATCACGTGGCTATCATGCACTGATCACGTGGCTGAACATGCACTGTTCACGTGGCTGATCACACACCTGTCACGTGACATATCATGCACTGATCACGTGGCACTCATGCACTGATCACGTGGCTGATCATACTCTGCTCACGTAACTCATCATGCACACATCACGTGGCTATCATGCACTGCTCACGTGGCTCGTCATGGAATGATCACGTAGCTACCATACTGGTCACGACTGATCATGCACTGATCACGTAAATGATCATGCACTGTTCACGTGACTGATCATGTACTGATCACGTGGCTGATCATGCACTGATCACGTGACTGATCATGCATGATCACGTGACTGATCATGCACTGATCACGTGGCTGATCATGCACTGATCACGTGGCTGATCATGCACTGATCACGTGGCTGATCACACTGATCACGTGACTGATCATGCACTGATCACGTGGCTATCATGCACTGATCACGTGGCTATCATGCACTGATATCATGCACTGATCACGTGGCTGATCATGCACTGATCACGTGACTGATCATGCACTGATCACGTGGCTGATCATGCACTGATCACGTGACTGATCATGCACTGATCACGTGGCTGATCATGCACTGATCACGTGGCTGATCATGCACTGATCACGTGACTGATCATGCACTGATCACGTGACTGATCATGCACTGATCACGTGACTGATCATGCACTGATCACGTGGCTGATCATGCACTGATCACGTGGCTGATCATGCACTGATCACGTGACTGATCATGCACTGATCACGTGACTGATCATGCACTGATCACGTGGCTGATCATGCACTGATCACGTGGCTGATCATGCACTGATCACGTGACTGATCATGCACTGATCACGTGGCTATCATGCACTGATCACGTGGCTATCATGCACTGATCACGTGGCTGATCATGCACTGATCACGTGACTGATCATGCACTGATCACGGCTGATCATGCACTGATCACGTGACTGATCATGCACTGATCACGTGGATGATCATGCACTGATCATGTGATGATCATGCACTGATCACGTGGCTATCATGCACTGATCACGTGGCTGATCATGCACTGATCACGTAGCTATCATGCACTGATCACGTGACTGATCATGCACTGATCACGTGATTGATCATGCACTGATCACGTGGCTGATCATGCACTGATCACGTGGCTGATCATGCACTGATCACGTGACTGATCATGCACTGATCACGTGGCTATCATGCACTGATCACGTGGCTGATCATGCACTGATCACGTAGCTATCATGCACTGATCACGTGACTGATCATGCACTGATCACGTGGCTGATCATGCACTGATCACGTGGCTGATCATGCACTGATCACGTGACTGATCATGCACTGATCACGTGACTGATCATGCACTGATCACGTGGCTGATCATGCACTGATCACGTGGCTGATCATGCACTGATCACATGGCTGATCATGCACTGATCACGGACTGATCATGCACTGATCACGTGGCTATCATGCACTATCACGTGGCTGATCATGCAATGATCATGTAGCTATCATGTACTGGTCACGTGACTGATCATGCACTGATCACGTGACTGATCATGCACTGATCACGTGCTGATCATGCACTGATCACGTGACTGATCATGCACTGATCACATGGCTATCATGCACTGATCACGTGGCTGATCATGCACTGATCACGTGGCTGATCATGCACTGATACCGTGACTGCATGGACTGATCACATGACTATCATGTAGTGATCACGTGACTTAATGGCGCTGATCATGTGACTGATCATGCGCTGATCATGTTTGCTATCATACACTGATCATGTGCCTCTGGAGGCAATAAACAAAGAGCTGAGTAGGCACGAATCAAACAGTCAGCAGGCAATAATCATGGAACTCAGCTGTGAGGAATCATGCTGCTCAGCTGGCAATAATCAAGCAGCTGAGCAGGCAGGAATTATGCAGCACAGCTGGCAATTGTCAAGCAGATGACAGGCAGGAATCGTGCAGCTCAGCTGGCAATTGTCAAGCAGATGAGCAGACAGTAATCACGCAGCTCAGCAGGCCCTGATCACGTGACTGAGCATGCACTGTTCACGTGAATCATGCTGATCAGTGGCAATGATCATGCACTGATCAGGAATTACACAGCACAGCTGGCAATTGTCATGCAGATGACAGGCAGAATCGTGCAGCTCATCATGACTGTCATGCAGATGATCAGACAGTGATCACGCAGTCATGCACTGATCACGTGACTGATCATGCACTGATCACGTGGCTGATCATACACTGATCACGTGACTGATCATGCACTGATCACGTGGATATCATGCACTGATCACGTGGCTGATCATGCACTGATCACGTGACTGATCATGCACTGATCACGTGACTGATCATGCACTGATCACGTGGCTGATCATGCACTGATCACGTGACTGATCATGCACTGATCACGTGGCTGATCATGCACTGATCACGTGGCTGATCATGCACTGATCACGTGACTGATCATGCACTGATCACGTGACTGATCATGCACTGATCACGTGGCTATCATGCACTGATCACGTGGCTGATCATGCACTGATCACGTGACTGATCATGCACTGATCACGTGACTGATCATGCACTGATCACGTGACTGATCATGCACTGATCACGTGGCTGATCATGCACTGATCACGTGGCTGATCATGCACTGATCACGTGACTGATCATGCACTGATCACGTGACTGATCATGCACTGATCACGTGGCTATCATGCACTGATCACGTGGCTGATCATGCACTGATCACGTGACTGATCATGCACTGATCACTGGCTATCATGCACTGATCACGTGGCTATCATGCACTGATCACGTGGCTGATCATGCACTGATCACGTGACTGATCATGCACTGATCACGTCTATATCATGCACTGATCACGTGGCTGATCATGCACTGATCACGTGGCTGATCATGCACTGATCACGTGACTGATCATGCACTGATCACGTGGCTATCATGCACTGATCACGTGGCTGATCATGCACTGATCACGTAGCTACCATGTACTGATCACGTGACTGATCATGCACTGATCACGTAACTGATCATGCACTGATCACGTGACTGATCATGCACTGATCACGTGACTGATCATGCACTGATCACGTGACTGATCATGCACTGATCACGTGGCTATCATGCACTGATCACGTGGCTGATCATGCACTGATCACGTAGCTACCATGCACTGATCACTGATCATGCACTGATCACGTGACTGATCATGCACTGATCACGTGGCTGATCATGCACTGATCACGTGGCTGATCATGCACTGATCACGTGACTGATCATGCACTGATCACGTGACTGATCATGCACTGATCACGTGGCTATCATGCACTGATCACGTGGCTGATCATGCACTGATCACGTGCCTGATCATGCACTGATCACATGACTGATCATGCACTGATCACGTGACTGATCATGCACTGATCACGTGGCTATCATGCACTACTCACGTGGCTGATCATGCAATGATCATGTAGCTACCATGTACAGGTCACGTGACTGATCATACACCCATCAGGTGACTGATCATGCACTGATCACGTGGCTGATCATGCACTGATCACGTGACTGATCATGCACTGATCACGTGACTATCATGCACTGATCACATGGCTATCACTGATCACGTGGCTGATCATGCACTGATCACGTGGCTGATCATGCACTGATACCGTGACTGAGCATGGACTGATCACATGACTATCATGTAGTGATCACGTGACTTAATGGCGCTGATCATGTGACTGATCATGCGCTGATCATGTTTGCTATCATACACTGATCATGTGCCTCTGGAGGCAATAAACAAAGAGCTGAGTAGGCACGAATCAAACAGTCAGCAGGCAATAATCATGGAACTCAGCTGTGAGGAATCATGCTGCTCAGCTGGCAATAATCAAGCAGCTGAGCAGGCAGGAATTACGCAGCACAGCTGGCAATTGTCAAGCAGATGACAGGCAGGAATCGTGCAGCTCAGCTGGCAATTGTCAAGCAGATGAGCAGACAGTAATCACGCAGCTCAGCAGGCCCTGATCACGTGACTGAGCATGCACTGTTCACGTGGCTGATCATACACTGATCACGTGATGATCATGCACTGATCACTTGGATATCATGCACTGATCACGTGGCTGATCATACACTGTTCACGTGTCTGACCATGCACTGATCACGTGGCTGATCATACACTGCTCACGTAACTGATCATGCACTGATCACGTGGCTATCATGCACTGATCACGTGGCTGATCATGCACTGATCACGTGACTGATCATGCACTGATCACGTCTGATCATGCACTGATCACGTGGCTATCATGCACTGATCACGTGGCTGATCATGCACTGATCACGTAGCTATCATGCACTGATCACGTGACTGATCATGCACTGATCACGTAACTGATCATGCACTGATCACGTGGCTGATCATGCACTGATCACGTGACTGATCATGCACTGATCACGTGACTGATCATGCACTGATCACGTGGCTATCATGCACTGATCACGCTGATCATACTGATCACGTGGCTGATCATGCACTGATCACGTGGCTGATCATGCACTGATCACGTGACTGATCATGCACTGATCACGTGGCTATCATGCACTGATCACGTGGCTGATCATGCACTGATCACGCATCTATCATGCACTGATCACGTGACTGATCATGCACTGATCACGTGACTGATCATGCACTGATCACGTGGCTGATCATGCACTGATCACGTGACTGATCATGCACTGATCACGTGGCTATCATGCACTGATCACGTGGCTGATCATGCACTGATCACGTGACTGATCATGCACTGATCACGTGGCTGATCATGCACTGATCACGTGACTGATCATGCACTGATCACGTGGCTATCATGCACTGATCACGTGGCTGATCATGCACTGATCACGTGGCTGATCATGCACTGTCACGTGACTGATCATGCACTGATCACGTGGCATCATGCACTGATCACGTGGCTGATCACACACTGATCACGTGACTGATCATGCACTGATCACGTGGCTATCATGCACTGATCACGTGGCTGATCATGCACTGATCACGTAGCTACCATATACTGGTCACGTGACTGATCATGCACTGATCACGTAACTGATCATGCACTGATCAGTGACTGATCATGCACTGATCACGTGACTGATCATGCACTGATCACGTGACTGATCATGCACTGATCACGTGGCTGATCATGCACTGATCACGTGGCTATCATGCACTGATCACGTGGCTGATCATGCACTGATCATCACGTAGCAACCATGCACTGATCACGTGGCTGATCATGCACTGATCACGTGATTGATCATGCACTGATCACGTGACTGATCATGCACTGATCACGTGGCTGATCACACTGATCACGTGACTGATCATGCACTGATCACGTGGCTATCATGCACTGATCACGTGGCTGATCATGCACTGATCACGTGGATATCATGCACTGATCACGTGGCTGATCATGCACTGATCACGTGACTGATCATGCACTGATCACGTGGCTATCATGCACTGATCACGTGGCTATCATGCACTGATCACGTGGCTGATCATGCACTGATCACGTAGCTACCATGCACTGATCACGTGACTGATCATGCACTGATCACGAATTGATCATGCACTGATCACGTGACTGATCATGCACTGATCACGTGACTGATCATGCACTGATCACGTGGCTATCATGCACTGATCACGTGGCTGATCATGCACTGATCACGTAGCTACATGCACTGATCACGTGACTGATCATGCACTGATCACGTAACTGATCATGCACTGATCATGGCTGATCATGCACTGATCACGTGACTGATCATGCACTGATCACGTGGCTATCATGCACTGATCACGTGGCTGATCATGCACTGATCACGCAGCTATCATGCACTGATCACGTGACTGATCATGCACTGATCACGTGACTGATCATGCACTGATCACGTGGCTGATCATGCACTGATCACGTGGCTATCATGCACTGATCACGTGGCTGATCATGCACTGATCATGTAGCTACCATGTACTGGTCACGTGAATGATCATACACCCATCAGGTGACTGATCATGCACTGATCACGTGGCTATCATGCACTGATCACGAGACTGATCATGCACTGATCACGTCTAATCATGCACTGATCACATGACTGCCCATGCACTGATCACGTGGATGATCATACACTAATCACGTGACAGATCATGCACTGATCACGTGGCTGATCATGCACTGATACCGTGACTGAGCATGGACTGATCACATGACTATCATGTAGTGATCACGTGACTTAATGGCTCTGATCATGCACTGATCATGTTTGCTATCATACACTGATCATGTGCCTCTGGAGGCAATAAACAAAGAGCTGAGTAGGCACGAATCAAACAGTCAGCAGGCAATAATCATGGAACTCAGCTGTGAGGAATCATGCTGCTCAGCTGGCAATAATCAAGCAGCTGAGCAGGCAGGAATTACGCAGCACAGCTGGCAATTGTCAAGCAGATGACAGGCAGGAATCGTGCAGCTCAGCTGGCAATTGTCAAGCAGATGAGCAGACAGTAATCACGCAGCTCAGCAGGCCCTGATCACGTGACTGAGCATGCACTGTTCACGTGGCTGATCATGCACTGATCACGTGGATATCATGCACTGATCACGTGGCTGATCATACACTGATCACGTGTCTGATCATGCACTGATCACGTGGCTGATCATACACTGATCACGTAACTGATCATGCACTGATCACGTGGCTATCATGCACTGATCACGTGGCTGATCATGCACTGATCACGTGGCTGATCATGCACTGATCACGTGACTGATCATGCACTGATCACGTGGCTGATCATGCACTGATCACGTGGCTATCATGCACTGCTCACTGGCTGATCATGCAATGATCACGTAGCTACCATGCACTGATCACGTGACTGATCATGCACTGATCACGTAATTGATCATGCACTGATCACGTGGCTGATCATGCACTGATCACGTGACTGATCATGCACTGATCACGTGGCTATCATGCACTGATCACGTGGCTGATCATGCACTGATCACGTGGCTATCATGCACTGATCACGTGACTGATCATGCACTGATCACGTGATTGATCATGCACTGATCACGTGGCTGATCATGCACTGATCACGTGGCTATCATGCACTGATCACGTGGCTGATCATGCACTGATCATGTAGCTACCATGTACTGGTCACGTGAATGATCATACACCCATCAGGTGACTGATCATGCACTGATCACGTGGCTATCATGCACTGATCACGTGACTGATCATGCACTGATCACGTCTAATCATGCACTGATCACATGACTGCCCATGCACTGATCACGTGGATGATCATACACTAATCACGTGACAGATCATGCACTGATCACGTGGCTGATCATGCACTGATACCGTGACTGAGCATGGACTGATCACATGACTATCATGTAGTGATCACGTGACTTAATGGCACTGATCATGCACTGATCATGTTTGCTATCATACACTGATCATGTGCCTCTGGAGGCAATAAACAAAGAGCTGAGTAGGCACGAATCAAACAGTCAGCAGGCAATAATCATGGAACTCAGCTGTGAGGAATCATGCTGCTCAGCTGGCAATAATCAAGCAGCTGAGCAGGCAGGAATTACGCAGCACAGCTGGCAATTGTCAAGCAGATGACAGGCAGGAATCGTGCAGCTCAGCTGGCAATTGTCAAGCAGATGAGCAGACAGTAATCACGCAGCTCAGCAGGCCCTGATCACGTGACTGAGCATGCACTGTTCACGTGGCTGATCATACACTGATCACGTGATGATCATGCACTGATCACTTGGATATCATGCACTGATCACGTGGCTGATCATACACTGTTCACGTGTCTGACCATGCACTGATCACGTGGCTGATCATACACTGCTCACGTAACTGATCATGCACTGATCACGTGGCTATCATGCACTGATCACGTGGCTGATCATGCACTGATCACGTGACTGATCATGCACTGATCACGTGGCTGATCATGCACTGATCACGTGGCTATCATGCACTGATCACGTGGCTGATCATGCAATGATCACGTAGCTACCATGCACTGATCACGTGACTGATCATGCACTGATCACGTAACTGATCATGCACTGATCACGTGGCTGATCATGCACTGATCACGTGACTGATCATGCACTGATCACGTGACTGATCATGCACTGATCACGTGGCTATCATGCACTGATCACGTGGCTGATCATACTGATCACGTGTCATGCACTGATCACGTGGCTGATCATGCACTGATCACGTGACTGATCATGCACTGATCACGTGGCTATCATGCACTGATCACGTGGCTGATCATGCACTGATCACGTGGCTATCATGCACTGATCACGTGACTGATCATGCACTGATCACGTGACTGATCATGCACTGATCACGTGGCTGATCATGCACTGATCACGTGACTGATCATGCACTGATCACGTGGCTATCATGCACTGATCACGTGGCTGATCATGCACTGATCACGTGACTGATCATGCACTGATCACGTGGCTGATCATGCACTGATCACGTGACTGATCATGCACTGATCACGTGGCTATCATGCACTGATCACGTGGCTGATCATGCACTGATCACGTGGCTGATCACACACTGATCACGTGACTGATCATGCACTGATCACGTGGCATCATGCACTGATCACGTGGCTGATCATGCACTGATCACGTGACTGATCATGCACTGATCACGTGGCTATCATGCACTGATCACGTGGCTGATCATGCAATGATCACGTAGCTACCATATACTGGTCACGTGACTGATCATGCACTGATCACGTAAATGATCATGCACTGATCAGTGACTGATCATGCACTGATCACGTGACTGATCATGCACTGATCACGTGACTGATCATGCACTGATCACGTGGCTGATCATGCACTGATCACGTGGCTATCATGCACTGATCACGTGGCTGATCATGCACTGATCACGTAGCAACCATGCACTGATCACGTGGCTGATCATGCACTGATCACGTGATTGATCATGCACTGATCACGTGACTGATCATGCACTGATCACGTGGCTGATCATGCACGATCACGTGACTGATCATGCACTGATCACGTGGCTATCATGCACTGATCACGTGGCTATCATGCACTGATCACGTGGCTATCATGCACTGATCACGTGGCTGATCATGCACTGATCACGTGACTGATCATGCACTGATCACGTGGCTATCATGCACTGATCACGTGGCTATCATGCACTGATCACGTGGCTGATCATGCACTGATCACGAGCTACCATGCACTGATCACGTGACTGATCATGCACTGATCACGTAACTGATCATGCACTGATCACGTGGCTGATCATGCACTGATCACGTGACTGATCATGCACTGATCACGTGGCTATCATGCACTGATCACGTGGCTGATCATGCACTGATCACGTGGCTACCATGCACTGATCACGTGACTGATCATGCACTGATCACGTGACTGATCATGCACTGATCACGTGGCTGATCATGCACTGATCACGTGACTGATCATGCACTGATCACGTGGCTATCATGCACTGATCACGTGGCTGATCATGCACTGATCACGCAGTATCATGCACTGATCACGTGACTGATCATGCACTGATCACGTGACTGATCATGCACTGATCACGTGCTGATCATGCACTGATCACGTGGCTATCATGCACTGATCACGTGGCTGATCATGCACTGATCATGTAGCTACCATGTACTGGTCACGTGAATGATCATACACCCATCAGGTGACTGATCATGCACTGATCACGTGGCTATCATGCACTGATCACGTGACTGATCATGCACTGATCACGTCTGATCATGCACTGATCACATGACTGCCCATGCACTGATCACGTGGATGATCATACACTAATCATGTGACAGATCATGCACTGATCACGTGGCTGATCATGCACTGATACCGTGACTGAGCATGGACTGATCACATGACTATCATGTAGTGATCACGTGACTTAATGGCTCTGATCATGCACTGATCATGTTTGCTATCATACACTGATCATGTGCCTCTGGAGGCAATAAACAAAGAGCTGAGTAGGCACGAATCAAACAGTCAGCAGGCAATAATCATGGAACTCAGCTGTGAGGAATCATGCTGCTCAGCTGGCAATAATCAAGCAGCTGAGCAGGCAGGAATTACGCAGCACAGCTGGCAATTGTCAAGCAGATGACAGGCAGGAATCGTGCAGCTCAGCTGGCAATTGTCAAGCAGATGAGCAGACAGTAATCACGCAGCTCAGCAGGCCCTGATCACGTGACTGAGCATGCACTGTTCACGTGGCTGATCATGCACTGATCACGTGGATATCATGCACTGATCACGTGGCTGATCATACACTGATCACGTGTCTGATCATGCACTGATCACGTGGCTGATCATACACTGATCACGTAACTGATCATGCACTGATCACGTGGCTATCATGCACTGATCACGTGACTGATCATGCACTGATCACGTGGCTGATCATGCACTGATCACGTGACTGATCATGCACTGATCACGTGACTGATCATGCACTGATCACGTGGCTATCATGCACTGATCACGGCTGATCATGCACTGATCACGTAGCTACCATGCACTGATCACGTGACTGATCATGCACTGATCACGTAATTGATCATGCACTGATCACGTGGCTGATCATGCACTGATCACGTGACTGATCATGCACTGATCACGTGGCTATCATGCACTGATCACGTGGCTGATCACACTGATCACGCAGATCATGTGACTGATCATGCACTGATCACGTGATTGATCATGCACTGATCACGTGGCTGATCATGCACTGATCACGTGGCTATCATGCACTGATCACGTGGCTGATCATGCACTGATCATGTAGCTACCATGTACTGTCACGTGAATGATCATACACCCATCAGGTGACTGATCATGCACTGATCACGTGGCTATCATGCACTGATCACAGACTGATCATGCACTGATCACGTCTAATCATGCACTGATCACATGACTGCCCATGCACTGATCACGTGGATGATCATACACTAATCACGTGACAGATCATGCACTGATCACGTGGCTGATCATGCACTGATACCGTGACTGAGCATGGACTGATCACATGACTATCATGTAGTGATCACGTGACTTAATGGACTGATCATGCACTGATCATGTTTGCTATCATACACTGATCATGTGCCTCTGGAGGCAATAAACAAAGAGCTGAGTAGGCACGAATCAAACAGTCAGCAGGCAATAATCATGGAACTCAGCTGTGAGGAATCATGCTGCTCAGCTGGCAATAATCAAGCAGCTGAGCAGGCAGGAATTACGCAGCACAGCTGGCAATTGTCAAGCAGATGACAGGCAGGAATCGTGCAGCTCAGCTGGCAATTGTCAAGCAGATGAGCAGACAGTAATCACGCAGCTCAGCAGGCCCTGATCACGTGACTGAGCATGCACTGTTCACGTGGCTGATCATACACTGATCACGTGATGATCATGCACTGATCACTTGGATATCATGCACTGATCACGTGGCTGATCATACACTGTTCACGTGTCTGACCATGCACTGATCACGTGGCTGATCATACACTGCTCACGTAACTGATCATGCACTGATCACGTGGCTATCATGCACTGATCACGTGGCTGATCATGCACTGATCACGTGACTGATCATGCACTGATCACGTGCTGATCATGCACTGATCACGTGGCTATCATGCACTGATCACGTGGCTGATCATGCAATGATCACGTAGCTACCATGCACTGATCACGTGACTGATCATGCACTGATCACGTAACTGATCATGCACTGATCACGTGGCTGATCATGCACTGATCACGTGACTGATCATGCACTGATCACGTGACTGATCATGCACTGATCACGTGGCTATCATGCACTGATCACGTGCTGATCATACTGATCACGTGACTGTCATGCACTGATCACGTGGCTGATCATGCACTGATCACGTGACTGATCATGCACTGATCACGTGGCTATCATGCACTGATCACGTGGCTGATCATGCACTGATCACGTAGCTATCATGCACTGATCACGTGACTGATCATGCACTGATCACGTGACTGATCATGCACTGATCACGTGGCTGATCATGCACTGATCACGTGACTGATCATGCACTGATCACGTGGCTATCATGCACTGATCACGTGGCTGATCATGGCTGATCACGTGACTGATCATGCACTGATCACGTGGCTGATCATGCACTGATCACGTGACTGATCATGCACTGATCACGTGGCTATCATGCACTGATCACGTGGCTGATCATGCACTGATCACGTGGCTGATCATGCACTGTCACGTGACTGATCATGCACTGATCACGTGGCATCATGCACTGATCACGTGGCTGATCATGCACTGATCACGTGACTGATCATGCACTGATCACGTGGCTATCATGCACTTCACGTGGCTGATCATGCACTGATCACGTAGCTACCATATACTGGTCACGTGACTGATCATGCACTGATCACGTAACTGATCATGCACTGATCAGTGACTGATCATGCACTGATCACGTGACTGATCATGCACTGATCACGTGACTGATCATGCACTGATCACGTGGCTGATCATGCACTGATCACGTGACTGATCATGCACTGATCACGTGACTGATCATGCACTGATCACGTGACTGATCATGCACTGATCACGTGGCTGATCATGCACTGATCACGTGGCTGATCATGCACTGATCACGTGACTGATCATGCACTGATCACGTGACTGATCATGCACTGATCACGTGGCTATCATGCACTGATCACGTGGCTGATCATGCACTGATCACGTGACTGATCATGCACTGATCACGTGGCTATCATGCACTGATCACGTGGCTATCATGCACTGATCACGTGGCTGATCATGCACTGATCACGTGACTGATCATGCACTGATCACGTCTATATCATGCACTGATCACGTGACTGATCATGCACTGATCACGTGGCTGATCATGCACTGATCACGTGACTGATCATGCACTGATCACGTGGCTATCATGCACTGATCACGTGGCTGATCATGCACTGATCACGTAGCTACCATGCACTGATCACGTGACTGATCATGCACTGATCACGTAACTGATCATGCACTGATCACGTGACTGATCATGCACTGATCACGTGACTGATCATGCACTGATCACGTGACTGATCATGCACTGATCACGTGGCTATCATGCACTGATCACGTGGCTGATCATGCACTGATCACGTGGCTACCATGCACTGATCACGTGACTGATCATGCACTGATCACGTGGCTGATCATGCACTGATCACGTGGCTGATCATGCACTGATCACGTGACTGATCATGCACTGATCACGTGACTGATCATGCACTGATCACGTGGCTGATCATGCACTGATCACGTGCCTGATCATGCACTGATCACATGGCTGATCATGCACTGATCACGTGACTGATCATGCACTGATCACGTGGCTATCATGCACTACTCACGTGGCTGATCATGCAATGATCATGTAGCTACCATGTACTGGTCACGTGACTGATCATGCACCCATCAGGTGACTGATCATGCACTGATCACGTGCCTGATCATGCACTGATCACGTGACTGATCATGCACTGATCACATGGCTATCATGCACTGATCACGTGGCTGATCATGCACTGATCACGTGGCTGATCATGCACTGATACCGTGACTGAGCATGGACTGATCACATGACTATCATGTAGTGATCACGTGACTTAATGGCGCTGATCATGTGACTGATCATGCGCTGATCATGTTTGCTATCATACACTGATCATGTGCCTCTGGAGGCAATAAACAAAGAGCTGAGTAGGCACGAATCAAACAGTCAGCAGGCAATAATCATGGAACTCAGCTGTGAGGAATCATGCTGCTCAGCTGGCAATAATCAAGCAGCTGAGCAGGCAGGAATTATGCAGCACAGCTGGCAATTGTCAAGCAGATGACAGGCAGGAATCGTGCAGCTCAGCTGGCAATTGTCAAGCAGATGAGCAGACAGTAATCACGCAGCTCAGCAGGCCCTGATCACGTGACTGAGCATGCACTGTTCACGTGAATCATGCTGATCAGCTGGCAATGAATGCACTGATCAGGCAGGAATTACACAGCACAGCTGGCAATTGTCAAGCAGATGACATGCACTGATCGTGCAGCTCAGCATGCACTGTCACGCAGATGATCAGACACTGATCACGCAGCTCATCATGCACTGATCACGTGACTGATCATGCACTGATCACGTGGCTGATCATACACTGATCACGTGACTGATCATGCACTGATCACGTGGCTATCATGCACTGATCACGTGGCTGATCATGCACTGATCACGTGACTGATCATGCACTGATCACGTGGCTGATCATGCACTGATCACGTGGCTGATCATGCACTGATCACGTGACTGATCATGCACTGATCACGTGGCTGATCATGCACTGATCACGTGGCTGATCATGCACTGATCACGTGACTGATCATGCACTGATCACGTGACTGATCATGCACTGATCACGTGGCTATCATGCACTGATCACGTGGCTGATCATGCACTGATCACGTGACTGATCATGCACTGATCACGTGACTGATCATGCACTGATCACGTGACTGATCATGCACTGATCACGTGGCTGATCATGCACTGATCACGTGGCTGATCATGCACTGATCACGTGACTGATCATGCACTGATCACGTGACTGATCATGCACTGATCACGTGGCTATCATGCACTGATCACGTGGCTGATCATGCACTGATCACGTGACTGATCATGCACTGATCACTGGCTATCATGCACTGATCACGTGGCTATCATGCACTGATCACGTGGCTGATCATGCACTGATCACGTGACTGATCATGCACTGATCACGTCTGATCATGCACTGATCACGTGACTGATCATGCACTGATCACGTGGCTGATCATGCACTGATCACGTGACTGATCATGCACTGATCACGTGGCTATCATGCACTGATCACGTGGCTGATCATGCAATGATCACGTAGCTACCATGCACTGTCACGTGACTGATCATGCACTGATCACGTAACTGATCATGCACTGATCACGTGACTGATCATGCACTGATCACGTGACTGATCATGCACTGATCACGTGACTGATCATGCACTGATCACGTGGCTATCATGCACTGATCACGTGGCTGATCATGCACTGATCACGTAGCTACCATGTACTGATCACGTGACTGATCATGCACTGATCACGTAACTGATCATGCACTGATCACGTGGCTGATCATGCACTGATCACGTGGCTGATCATGCACTGATCACGTGACTGATCATGCACTGATCACGTATATCATGCACTGATCACGTGACTGATCATGCACTGATCACGTGGCTGATCATACACTGATCACGTGACTGATCATGCACTGATCACGTGGCTATCATGCACTGATCACATGGCTGTCATGCAATGATCATGAAGCTATCATGCACTGATCACGTGACTGATCATGCACTGATCACGAAATGATCATGCACTGATCACGTGACTGATCATGCACTGATCACGTGACTGATCATGCACTGATCACGTGGCTGATCATGCACTGATCACGTGGCTGATCATGCACTGATCACGTGGCTGATCACACTGATCACGTGACTGATCATGCACTGATCACGTGACTGATCATGCACTGATCACGTGGCTGATCATGCACTGATCACGTGGCTGATCATGCACTGATCACGTGGCTGATCACACTGATCACGTGACTGATCATGCACTGATCACGTGGCTATCATGCACTGATCACGTGGCTGATCATGCACTGATCACGTGGCTATCATGCACTGATCACGTGGCTGATCATGCACTGATCACGTGGCTGATCATGCACTGATCACGTGGCTATCATGCACTGATCACGTGACTGATCATGCACTGATCACGTGGCTGATCATGCACTGATCACGTGGCTGATCATGCACTGATCACGTATCATGCACTGATCACGTGACTGATCATGCACTGATCACGTGACTGATCATGCACTGATCACGTGGCTATCATGCACTGATCACGTGGCTGATCATGCACTGATCACGTAGCTACCATGTACTGATCACGTGACTGATCATGCACTGATCACGTAATTGATCATGCACTGATCACGTGGCTCATCATGCACTGATCACGTGGCTGATCACACTGATCACGTGACTGATCATGCACTGATCACGTGACTGATCATGCACTGATCACGTGGCTATCATGCACTGATCACGTGGATATCATGCACTGATCACGTGGCTGATCATGCACTCACGTGACTGATCATGCACTGATCACGTGGCTATCATGCACTGATCACGTGCTGATCATGCACTGATCACGTGGCTATCATGCACTGATCACGTGGCTGATCATGCACTGATCACGTGGCTATCATGCACTGATCACGTGACTGATCATGCACTGATCACGTGGCTGATCATGCACTGATCACGTGACTGATCATGCACTGATCACGTGGCTGATCATGCACTGATCACGAGCTATCATGCACTGATCACGTGACTGATCATGCACTGATCACGTGACTGATCATGCACTGATCACGTGGCTTATCATGCACTGATCATGTGACTGATCATGTGCTGATCATGTTTCTGTCATACACTGATCATGTGCCTCTGGAGGCAATGAACAAAGAGCTGAGTAGGCACGAATCAGTAGGCAATAATCATGGAACTCAGCTGTGAGGAATCATGCTGCTCAGCTGGCAATAATCAAGCAGCTGAGCAGGCAGGAATTATGCAGCACAGCTGGCAATTGTCAAGCAGATGACAGGCAGGAATCGTGCAGCTCAGCTGGCAATTGTCAAGCAGATGAGCAGACAGTAATCACGCAGCTCAGCAGGCCCTGATCACGTGACTGAGCATGCACTGTTCACGTGGCTGATCACACACTGATCACGTGACTGATCATGCACTGATCACGTGGCTATCATGCACTGATCACGTGACTGATCATGCACTGATCACGTGATTGCACTGATCACGTGGCTATCATGCACTGATCACGTGGCTGATCATGCACTGATCACGTGACTGATCATGCACTGATCACGTGACTGATCATGCACTGATCACGTGGCTATCATGCACTGATCACGTGGCTGATCATGCACTGATCACGTGGCTATCATGCACTGATCACGTGACTGATCATGCACTGATCACGTGACTGATCATGCACTGATCACGTGGCTGATCATGCACTGATCACGTGGCTGATCATGCACTGATCACGTGACTGATCATGCACTGATCACGTGGCTGATCATGCACTGATCACGTGACTGATCATGCACTGATCACGTGACTGATCATGCACTGATCACGTGGCTATCATGCACTGCTCACGTGGCTGATCATGCATGATCACGCAGCTACCATGTACTGGTCACATGACTGATCATGCACTGATCACGTGACTGATCATGCAGTGATCACGTGGCTATCATGCACTACTCACGTGGCTGATCATGCAATGATCATGTAGCTACCATGTACAGGTCACGTGAATGATCATACACCCATCAGGTGACTGATCATGCACTGATCACGTGGCTATCATGCACTGATCACGAGACTGATCATGCACTGATCACGTCTATATCATGCACTGATCACATGACTGCCATGCACTGATCACGTGGATGATCATACACTAATCATGTGACAGATCATGCACTGATCACGTGGCTGATCATGCACTGATACCGTGACTGAGCATGGACTGATCACATGACTATCATGTAGTGATCACGTGACTTAATGGCGCTGATCATGTGACTGATCATGCGCTGATCATGTTTGCTATCATACACTGATCATGTGCCTCTGGAGGCAATAAACAAAGAGCTGAGTAGGCACGAATCAAACAGTCAGCAGGCAATAATCATGGAACTCAGCTGTGAGGAATCATGCTGCTCAGCTGGCAATAATCAAGCAGCTGAGCAGGCAGGAATTACGCAGCACAGCTGGCAATTGTCAAGCAGATGACAGGCAGGAATCGTGCAGCTCAGCTGGCAATTGTCAAGCAGATGAGCAGACAGTAATCACGCAGCTCAGCAGGCCCTGATCACGTGACTGAGCATGCACTGTTCACGTGGCTGATCATACACTGATCACGTGTCTGATCATGCACTGATCACGTGGCTGATCATACACTGATCACGTACTGATCATGCACTGATCACGTGGCTATCATGCACTGATCACGTGGCTGATCATGCACTGATCACGTGGCTGATCACACACTGTCACGTGACATATCATGCACTGATCACGTGGCACTCATGCACTGATCACGTGGCTGATCATACTCTGCTCACGTAACTCATCATGCACACATCACGTGGCTATCATGCACTGCTCACGTGGCTCGTCATGGAATGATCACGTAGCTACCATATACTGGTCACGTGACTGATCATGCACTGATCACGTAAATGATGCACTGTTCACGTGACTGATCATGCACTGATCACGTGCTGATCATGCACGATCACGCATGTACTGCGTGACTGATCATGCACTGATCACGTAATTGATCATGCACTGATCACGTGGCTATCATGCACTGATCACGTGGCTGATCACACACGATCACGTGACTGATCATGCACTGATCACGTGACTATCATGCACTGATCACGTGGCTATCATGCACTGATCACGTGGATATCATGCACTGATCACGTGGCTGATCACACACGATCACGTGACTGATCATGCACTGATCACGTGGCTATCATGCACTGATCACGTGGCTATCATGCACTGATATCATGCACTGATCACGTGGCTGATCATGCACGATCACGTGACTGATCATGCACTGATCACGTGGCTGATCATGCACTGATCACGTGACTGATCATGCACTGATCACGTGACTGATCATGCACTGATCACGTGGCTGATCATGCACTGATCACGTGACTGATCATGCACTGATCACGTGACTGATCATGCACTGATCACGTGACTGATCATGCACTGATCACGTGGCTGATCATGCACTGATCACGTGGCTGATCATGCACTGATCACGTGACTGATCATGCACTGATCACGTGACTGATCATGCACTGATCACGTGGCTATCATGCACTGATCACGTGGCTGATCATGCACTGATCACGTGACTGATCATGCACTGATCACTGGCTATCATGCACTGATCACGTGGCTATCATGCACTGATCACGTGGCTGATCATGCACTGATCACGTGACTGATCATGCACTGATCACGTCTATATCATGCACTGATCACATGACTGATCATGCACTGATCACGTGGATGATCATACACTGATCACGTGACTGATCATGCACTGATCACGTGGCTATCATGCACTGATCACGTGGCTGATCATGCACTGATCACGTAGCTATCATGTACTGACGTGACTGATCATGCACTGATCACGTGGCTGATCATGCACTGATCACGTGACTGATCATGCACTGATCACGTGGTGATCATGCACTGATCACGTGACTGATCATGCACTGATCACGTGGCTATCATGCACTGATCACGTGGCTGATCATGCACTGATCACGTAGCTACCATGCACTGATCACGTGACTGATCATGCACTGATCACGTGGCTGATCATGCACTGATCACGTGGCTGATCATGCACTGATCACGTGACTGATCATGCACTGATCACGTGACTGATCATGCACTGATCACGTGGCTGATCATGCACTGATCACGTGGCTGATCATGCACTGATCACATGGCTGATCATGCACTGATCACGTGACTGATCATGCACTGATCACGTGGCTATCATGCACTATCACGTGGCTGATCATGCAATGATCATGTAGCTACATGCACTGGTCACGTGACTGATCATGCACCCATCACGTGACTGATCATGCACTGATCACGTGCTGATCATGCACTGATCACGTGACTGATCATGCACTGATCATGGCTACATGCACTGATCACGTGCTGATCATGCACTGATCACGTGGCTGATCATGCACTGATACGTGACTGAGCATGGACTGATCACATGACTATCATGTAGTGATCACGTGACTTAATGGCGCTGATCATGTGACTGATCATGCGCTGATCATGTTTGCTATCATACACTGATCATGTGCCTCTGGAGGCAATAAACAAAGAGCTGAGTAGGCACGAATCAAACAGTCAGCAGGCAATAATCATGGAACTCAGCTGTGAGGAATCATGCTGCTCAGCTGGCAATAACAAGCAGCTGAGCAGGCAGGAATTATGCAGCACAGCTGGCAATTGTCAAGCAGATGACAGGCAGGAATCGTGCAGCTCAGCTGGCAATTGTCAAGCAGATGAGCAGACAGTAATCACGCAGCTCAGCAGGCCCTGATCACGTGACTGAGCATGCACTGTTCACGTGAATCATGCTGATCAGCTGGCAATGATCATGCACTGATCAGGCTGGAATTACACAGCACAGCTGGCAATTGTCATGCAGATGACAGGCAGGATCGTGCAGCTCAGCATGCATTGTCATGCAGATGAGCAGACACTGATCACGCAGCTCATCATGCACTGATCACGTGACTGATCATGCACTGATCACGTGGCTGATCATGCACTGATCACGTGACTGATCATGCACTGATCACGTGCTATCATGCACTGATCACGTGGCTGATCATGCACTGATCACGTGACTGATCATGCACTGATCACGTGACTGATCATGCACTGATCACGTGGCTGATCATGCACTGATCACGTGACTGATCATGCACTGATCACGTGGCTGATCATGCACTGATCACGTGGCTGATCATGCACTGATCACGTGACTGATCATGCACTGATCACGTGACTGATCATGCACTGATCACGTGGCTATCATGCACTGATCACGTGGCTGATCATGCACTGATCACGTGACTGATCATGCACTGATCACGTGACTGATCATGCACTGATCACGTGACTGATCATGCACTGATCACGTGGCTGATCATGCACTGATCACGTGGCTGATCATGCACTGATCACGTGACTGATCATGCACTGATCACGTGACTGATCATGCACTGATCACGTGGCTATCATGCACTGATCACGTGGCTGATCATGCACTGATCACGTGACTGATCATGCACTGATCACTGGCTATCATGCACTGATCACGTGGCTATCATGCACTGATCACGTGGCTGACATGCACTGATCACGTGACTGATCATGCACTGATCACGCCTATATCATGCACTGATCACATGTCATGCACTGATCACGTGGATGATCATGCACTGATCACGTGACTGATCATGCACTGATCACGTGGCTATCATGCACTGATCACGTGGCTGATCATGCAATGATCACGAAGCTACCATGTACTGATCACGTGACTGATCATGCACTGATCACGTGATTGATCATGCACTGATCACGTGACTGATCATGCACTGATCACGGACTGATCATGCACTGATCACGTGACTGATCATGCACTGATCACGTGGCTATCATGCATGATCACGTGGCTGATCATGCACTGATCACGTAGCTATCATACACGATCACGTGACTGATCATGCACTGATCACGTATTGATCATGCACTGATCACGTGGCTGATCATGCACTGATCACGGCTGATCATGCACTGATCACGTGACTGATCATGCACTGATCACGTGACTGATCATGCACTGATCACGTGGCTATCATGCACTGATCACGTGGCTGATCATGCACTGATCACGTGGCTGATCATGCACTGATCACATGACTGATCATGCACTGATCACGTGACTGATCATGCACTGATCACGTGGCTATCATGCACTACTCACGTGGCTGATCATGCAATGATCATGTAGCTACCATGTACTGGTCACGTGACTGATCATGCACCCATCAGGTGACTGATCATGCACTGATCACGTGGCTGATCATGCACTGATCACGTGCCTGATCATGCACTGATCACGTGACAGATCATGCACTGATCACATGGCTATCATGCACTGATCACGTGGCTGATCATGCACTGACGTGGCTGATCATGCACTGATACGTGACTGAGCATGGACTGATCACATGACTATCATGTAGTGATCACGTGACTTAATGGCGCTGATCATGTGACTGATCATGCGCTGATCATGTTTGCTATCATACACTGATCATGTGCCTCTGGAGGCAATAAACAAAGAGCTGAGTAGGCACGAATCAAACAGTCAGCAGGCAATAATCATGGAACCTGAGAATCATGCTGCTCAGCTGGCAATAATCAAGCAGCTGAGCAGGCAGGAATTACGCAGCACAGCTGGCAATTGTCAAGCAGATGACAGGCAGGAATCGTGCAGCTCAGCTGGCAATTGTCAAGCAGATGAGCAGACAGTAATCACGCAGCTCAGCAGGCCCTGATCACGTGACTGAGCATGCACTGTTCACGTGGCTGATCATACACTGATCACGTGACTGATCATGCACTGATCACGTGGCTATCATGCACTGATCACGTGCTGATCATGCACTGATCACGTGTCTGACCATGCACTGATCACGTGGCTGATCATGCACTGATCACGTGACTGATCATGCACTGATCACGTGGCTATCATGCACTGATCACGTGGCTGATCATGCACTGATCATGGCTGATCATGCACTGATCATTGCTGCTCATGCACTGATCACGTGGCTATCATGCACTGATCACGTGCTGATCATGCACTGATCATGTAGCTATCATGCACTGATCACGTGACTGATCATGCACTGATCACGTAATTGATCATGCACTGATCACGTGGCTGATCATGCACTGATCACGTGACTGATCATGCACTGATCACGTGACTGATCATGGATCACGTGGCTGATCATGCACTGATCACTTCGCTGATCATACTGATCACGTTCGATCATGCACTGATCAGGGATGATCATGCACTGATCACGTGACTGATCATGCACTGATCACGTGACTGATCATGCACTGATCACGTGACTGATCATGCACTGATCACGTGGCTATCATGCACTGATCACGTGGCTGATCATACACTGTTCACGTGTCTGATCATGCACTGATCACGTGGCTGATCATACACTGATCACGTGACTGATCATGCACTGATCACGTGATATCATGCACTGATCACGTGGCTGATCATGCACTGATCACGTGGCTTATCATGCACTGTCACGTGACTGATCATGCACTGATCACGTGGCATCATGCACTGATCACGTGGCTGATCACACTGATCACGTAACTGATCATGCACTGATCACGTGGCTCAAGCACTGATCACGTGGCTGATCATGCACTGATCACGTAGCTATCATGCACTGATCACGTGACTGATCATGCACTGATCATGTAAATGATCATGCACTGATCAGTGACTGATCATGCACTGATCACGTGACTGATCATGCACTGATCACGTGACTGATCATGCACTGATCACGGGCTATCATGCACTGATCACGGGCTGATCTGCTTCACGCATGATCATGCACTGATCACGTAGCTATCATGCACTGATCACTGGCTGATCATGCACTGATCATGCAATTGATCATGCACTGATCACGTGACTGATCATGCACTGATCACGTGGCTGATCACATCACGACTGATCATGCACTGATCACGTGGCTATCATGCACTGATCACGTGGCTGATCATGCACTGATCACGCGATATCATGCACTGATCACGTATTGATCACACACGAGCGGACTGATCATGCACTGACGGGTGATCATGCACTGATCATGGCTATCATGCACTGATCACGGCTGATCATGCACTGATCACGTGGCTGATCATGCACTGATCACGTGACTGATCATGCACTGATCACGTGGCTGACATGCACTGATCACGTGACTGATCATGCACTGATCACGTGACTGATCATGCACTGATCACGTGGCTATCATGCACTGTGTTGATCATGCACTGATCACGCAGCTACCATGCACTGATCACGTGACTGATCATGCACTGATCATGAACATCATGCACTGATCACGTGGCTGATCATGCACTGATCACGTGACTGATCATGCACTGATCACGTGGCTATCATGCACTGATCACGTGGCTGATCATGCACTGATCACGCAGTGACCATGCACTGATCACGTGACTGATCATGCACTGATCACGTGATTGATCATGCACTGATCACGTGGCTGACCTGATCACGTGGCTGATCATGCACTGATCACGTGGCTGATCATGCACTGATCATATAGCTACTATGCACGATCATACACCCAATGACTGATCATGCACTGATCACGTGGCTAATCATGCACTGATCACGTGACTGATCATGCACTGACACGTCTGATCATGCACTGATCACATGATTGCCCATGCACTGATCACGCATCATCATGCACTGATCACGTGACAGATCATGCACTGATCACGTGGCTGATCATGCACTGATACCGTGACTGAGCATCTGTGGACTGGCAGACTATAATGTAGTGACTGACGGACTTACCATCCTCTGATTCATGCACTGATCATGTTTGCTATCATACACTGATCATGTGCTCTGAGGCAATAAACAAAGAGCTGACCGAAACAAAGTCAGCAGGCAATAATCATGGAACTCAAGTGTGAGGAATCATGCTGCTCAGCTGGCAATAATCAAGCAGCTGATCAGGCAGGAATCACGCAGCACAGCTGGCATTGTCAAGCAGATGACAGGCAGGAATCGTGCAGCTCAGCTGGCAATTGTCACAGATGAGCAGACAGTAATCACGCAGCTCAGCAGGCCCTGATCACGTGACTCATGCACTGATCACGTGGCTGATCATGCACTGATCATCACGTGGATATCATGCACTGATCACGTTGATCATACACTGATCATGACTGATCATGCACTGATCACGTGGCTGATCATGCACTGATCACGTGGCTGATCATGCACTGATCACGTGGCTATCATGCACTGATCACGTGACTGATCATGCACTGATCACGTGACTGATCATGCACTGATCACGTGGCTGATCATGCACTGATCACGTGACTGATCATGCACTGATCACGTGGCTATCATGCACTGATCACGTGGCTATCATGCAATGATCACGTAGCTATCATGCACTGATCACGTGACTGATCATGCACTGATCACGTAATTGATCATGCACTGATCACGTGGCTGATCATGCACTGATCACGTGACTGATCATGCACTGACGTGGCTATCATGCACTGATCACGTGGCTGTCATGCACTGACTACGCAGCTATCATGCACTGATCACGTGACTGATCATGCACTGATCACGTGACTGATCATGCACTGATCACGTGGCTGATCATGCACTGATCACGTGGCTATCATGCACTGATCACGTGGCTGATCATGCACTGATCAGAGTAGCACCATGTGTCACGAATGATCATACACCCATCAGGTGACTGATCATGCACTGATCACGTGGCTGATCATGCACTGATCACGACTGATCTGCACTGATCAATGCTCTAATCATGCACTGATCACATGACTGCCCATGCACTGATCACGTGGATGATCATACACTAATCATGTGACAGATCACTGATCACGTGGCTGATCATGCACTGATACCGTGACTGAGCATGGACTGATCACATGACTATCATGTAGTGATCACGTGACTTAATGGCGCTGATCATGTGACTGATCATGCGCTGATCATGTTTGCTATCATACACTGATCATGTGCCTCTGGAGGCAATAAACAAAGAGCTGAGTAGGCACGAATCAAACAGTCAGCAGGCAATAATCATGGAAATGAGGAATCATGCTGCTCAGCTGGCAATAATCAAGCAGCTGAGCAGGCAGGAATTACGCAGCTCAGCTGGCAATTGTCAAGCAGATGACAGGCAGGAATCGTGCAGCTCAGCTGGCAATTGTCAAGCAGATGAGCAGACAGTAATCACGCAGCTCAGCAGGCCCTGATCACGTGACTGAGCATGCACTGATCACGTGGCTGATCATACACTGATCACGTGACTGATCATGCACTGATCACTTGATATCATGCACTGATCACGTGGCTGATCATACACTGATCACGTGTCTGATCATGCACTCACGCTGATCATGCTCACGTAACTGATCATGCACTGATCACGTGGCTATCATGCACTGATCACGTGGCTGATCATGCACTGATCACGTGGCTGATCACACACTGATCACGTGACTATCATGCACTGATCACGTGGCATCATGCACTGATCACGTGGCTGATCATGCACTGATCACTGTGACTCATCATGATCACGTTCTATCATGCACTGATCACGGCTGATCATGGAATGATCACGTGGCTACCATGCACTGATCACGTGACTGATCATGCACTGATCACGTAAATGATCATGACTGTTCAATACGTGACTGATCATGCACTGATCACGTGACTGATCATGCACTGATCACGTGGCTGATCATGCACTGATCACGTAATTGATCATGCAACTGATCACGTGGCTGATCATGCACTGATCACATGGCTGATCATGCACTGATCACGCGGACTGATCATGCACTGATCACGTGATCGATCATGCACTGATCACGTGGCTATCATGCACTGATCACTTGGCTGGTCATAGCACTGATCACATGACTGATCATGCACCTTTCACGGACTGATCATGCACTGACGGTCAATCATGCACTGATCCTGGCTATTCATGCACTGATCACGTGGCTGTGGGATCATGCAATGATCACGTAGCTACCATGTACTGGTCACGTGACTGATCATGCACTGATCACGTAATTAATCATGCACTGATCACCTGGCTTATCATGCACTGATCATGTGACTGATCATGCACTGATCATGTTTGGTGTCATGCACTGATCACGTGCCTCAGGAGGCAATACTCAAAGAGCTGAGCAGACACGAATCCACGCAATCAGCAGGCAATAAGCATGGAGCTCAGCAGTGAGAATCATGCTGCTCAACTGGCAATAATCAAGCACGTGACCAGGCAGGAATCACGCAGCTCAGCTGGCAATTGTCAAGCAGATGACCGGCAGGAATCACGCAGCTCAGCAGGCCATTGCTGCAGATGCAGGCAGTAATCACGCAGCTGATCAGGTGCCCAGATCACGTGACTGAGCATGCACTGATCACGTGGCTGATCACACAATCACGTGACTGATGACGCATGCACTGATCACATGGCTCATCATGCACCGATTACGTGTTTATCAGGCAACGATCAGTGACTGACAGGCGCTGATCATGGGACTGCACGCACTGATCACGTGGCTATCATGCACTGATCACGTGACTGCGCATGCACTGATGACGTGGCTGTTCGGGCACTGATCACGTGTTTATCAGGCAGTGATCAGTGACTGACAGGCGCTGATCAGGGGACTGTGCACGCACTGATCAGGTGGCTGATCAGGAACTGACCACCTGACTGCGCATGCAGTGATCACGTGGCTGGTCGTTCACTGATCACGTGTTTATCATACGGTGATCACGTGACTGAGAGGCGCTGATCACGTGACTGTGCCGTCAGTGATCACGTGGCTGAGCAGGCACTGATATCGTGACTGAGCATGCACTGATCATGTGCCGGGAGCCGGGGAGGCATTCCACTCTGGACAAAGGTCATGAGGAAGGAGGCTCGGCATACGCAAATGCAGGATCGAGCCTCAGGAGTCCACCCGGATATTCTCGAGCATCTCCCCCAAAAAACCACTGCCTACTGTATTGCTTTGTGCTCTCACCTCTGATTTCACTGGGGGCTGTCCCCCACCACCATCTCGCTCTCTCTGTCAAAGAGTTAACTTACAGCTCCAATTCATAAAGTTCCTTGTCATTCTTCCCTTTAACTAGCTGAGTCTCCATCTGGAGCGCGGAACCCACCACGCTTACTAATTATGCCTGGGCTGCTAAGACCCACTCGAGAAGGTGTCTAGAGGCACCTTTCGCTATTCGAGAGGCGCCTGCGCCTACGTAAGTGGTGCAAACTTCTTGTCTTGAAGTTTGATTGGTCTTCCGTAAACCAAGCTACTCAGTCTCTTTTCTCCACCGAATTTTCCTACTGAGCTCTCCTCATACTATTATTCTTGACATCTCTGATTAGCATATAAAGAGTCGCCTAGGCCATCTCTCCTTCGAATACCCTGGATCAGTTGGGGCTGGTCCCCGGCAGGTGGCGACCGAACAGGGACCTCAGGAGGCAATACTCAAAGAGCTGAGCAGACACGAACCACGCAATCAGCAGGCAATAAGCATGGAGCTCAGCAGTGACGAATCATGCTGCTCAACTGGCAATAATCAAGCACGTGACCAGGCAGGAATCACGCAGCTCAGCTGGCAATTGTCAAGCAGATGAGCCGACAGGAATCACGCAGCTCAGCAGCTGCCTGCAGCTGCAGCTGAATTGTCATGCAGATGAGCCGGCAGGAATCACGCAGCTCAGCAGGCCCTGATCACGTGATTCTCGGCACTGATCACGTGGCTGATCAAGTCCAGATCACGTGACTGAGCATGCACTGATCACGTGGCTATCATGCACTGATGACGTGACTGCGCATGCACTGATGACGTGGCTGATCAGGCACTGATCATGGCTCATCATGCACTGATCACGTGTTTATCAGGCAATGATCAGTGACTGACAGGCGCTGATCATGGGACTGTGCACGCACTGATCACGTGGCTATCATGCACTGATCACGTGACTGCGCATGCACTGATGACGTGGCTGTTCGGGCACTGATCACGTGTTTATCAGGCAGTGATCAGTGACTGACAGGCGCTGATCAGGGACTGTGCACGCACTGATCAGGTGGCTGATCAGGAACTGACCACCTGACTGCGCATGCAGTGATCACGTGGCTGGTCGTTCACTGATCACGTGTTTATCATACGGTGACGTGACTGAGAGGCGCTGATCACGTGACTGTGCCGTCAGTGATCACGTGGCTGAGCAGGCACTGATATCGTGACTGAGCATGCACTGATCATGTGCCGGGAGCCGGGGAGGCATTCCACTCTGGACAAAGGTCATGAGGAAGGAGGCTCGGCATACGCAAATGCGGGATCGAGCCTCAGGAGTCCACCCGGATATTCTCGAGCATCTCCCCCCAAAAAACCGGAGTCTGCCTACTGTATTGCTTTGTGCTCTCACCTCTGATTTCACTGGGGCTGTCCCCCACCACCATCTCGCTCTCTCTGTCAAAGAGTTAACTTACAGCTCCAATTCATAAAGTTCCTTGTCATTCTTCCCTTTAACTTCCAGCTGAGTCTCCATCTGGAGCGCGGAACCCACCACGCTACTAATTATGCCTGGGCTGCTAAGACCCACTCGAGAAGGTGTCTAGGGTGAGGCACCTTTCGCTATTCGAGAGGCGCCTGCGGCCTACGTAAGTGGTGCAAACTTCTTGTCTTGAAGTTTGATTGGTCTTCCGCGTAAACCAAGCTACTCAGTCTTTTTCCACCGAATTTTCCTACTGAGCTCTCCTCATACTATTATTCTTGACATCTCTGATTAGCATATAAATAGTCGCCTAGGCCATCTCTCTCCTTCGAATACCCTGGATCAGTTGGGGCTGGTCCCCGGCAGGTGGCGACCGAACAGGGACCTCAGGAGGCAATACTCAAAGAGCTGAGCAGACACGAACCACGCAATCAGCAGGCAATAAGCATGGAGCTCAGCAGTGACGAATCATGCTGCTCAACTGGCAATAATCAAGCACGTGACCAGGCAGGAATCACGCAGCTCAGCTGGCAATTGTCAAGCAGATGAGCCGACAGGAATCACGCAGCTCAGATGGCAATTGTCATGCAGATGAGCCGGCAGGAATCACGCAGCTCAGCAGGCCCTGATCACGTGACTAGGCACTGATCACGTGGCTGATCAAGTCCAGATCACGTGACTGAGCATGCACTGATCATGGCTATCATGCACTGATGACGTGACTGCGCATGCACTGATGATGAGGCTGATCAGGCACTGATCACATGGCTCATCATGCACTGATCACGTGTTTATCAGGCAATGATCAGTGACTGACAGGCGACTGATGCACTGATCACTGGCTATCATGCACTGATCACGTGACTGTGCATGCACTGATGACGTGGCTGTTCGGGCACTGATCACGTGTTTATCAGGCAGTGATCAGTGACTGACAGGCGCTGATCAGGGGACTGTGCACGCACTGATCACGTGGCTATCATGCACTGATCACGTGACTGCGCATGACTGATGACGTGGCTGTTCGGCACTGATCACGTGTTTATCAGGCAGTGATCAGTGACTGACAGGCGCTGATCAGGGGACTGTGCACGCACTGATCAGCTGATCAGGAACTGACCACCTGACTGCGCATGCAGTGATCACGTGGCTGGTCGTCCACTGATCACGTGTTTATCATACGGTGATCACGTGACTGAGAGGCGCTGATCACGTGATTGTGCCGTCAGTGATCACGTGGCTGAGCAGGCACTGATATCGTGACTGAGCATGCACTGATCATGTGCCGGGAGCCGGGGAGGCATTCCACTCTGGACAAAGGTCATGAAGGAGGCTCGGCATACGCAATGCGGGATCGAGCCTCAGGAGTCCACCCGGATATTCTCGAGCATCTCCCCCCCAAAACTGAGTCTGCCTACTGTATTGCTTTGTGCTCTCACCTCTGATTTCACTGGGGCTGTCCCCCACTACCATCTCGCTCTCTCTGTCAAAGAGTTAACTTAGAGCTCCAATTCATAAAGTTCCTTGTCATTCTTCCCTTTAACTTCCAGCTGAGTCTCCATCTGGAGCGCGGAACCCACCACGCTTACTAATTATGCCTGGGCTGCTAAGACCTACTCGAGAAGGTGTCTAGGTGAGGCACCTTTCGCTATTCAGGCGCCTGGCAACAAGTGGTGCAAACTCTTTGTCTTGAAGTTTGATTGGTCTTCGTAAACCAAGCTGCTACCTTCAGTCTCTTTTCTCCACCGAATTTTCCTACTGAGCTCTCCTCTACTATTCTTTTGACATCTCTGATTAGCATATAAATAGTCGCCTAGGCCATCTCTCCTTCGAATA
>NW_026894686.1:0-93684 GCF_032452875.1 Bos javanicus | reverse complement strand
GTTCACGTGACTGATCACACACCTGTCACGTGACATGATCATGCACTGATCACGTGGCACTGCACTGATCACGTGGCTGATCATACACTGCTCACGAATCATGCACACATCACGTGGCTGATCATGCACTGATCACGTGGCCGTCATGCACTGATCACGTGGCAACCATATACTGGTCACGTGACTGATCATGCACTGATCACGTGGCTGATCATGCACTGTCACGTGACTGATCATGCACTGATCACGTGACTGATCATGCACTGATCACGTGGCTATCATGCACTGCTCACGTGGCTGATCATGCAACGATCACGCAGCTACCATGTACTGGTCACGTGGATCGATCATGCACTGATCACGCATTGATCATGCACTGATCACGTGGCTGATCATGCACTGATCACGTGGCATGATCACACATGTATCACGTGACTGATCATGCACTGATCACGTAGCTATCATGCACTGATCACGTGGCTGTCATGCACTGATCACGCGGCTATCATGCACTGATCACGTGGCTGATCACGCACGGATCACGTGACTGATCATGCACTGATCACGTGGGCTATCATGCACTGATCACGTGGCTGATCATGCACTGATCATCGCTGATCATGCACTGATCACGAGCTACCATGTACTGAGTCACGTGACTGATCATGCACTGATCACGTGACTGATCATGCACTGATCACGTGGCTGATCATGCACTGATCACGTGGCTGATCATGCACTGATCACGTGACTGATCATGCACTGATCACGCGACTGATCATGCACTGATCACGCGGATGATCATGCACTGATCACGTGGCTGATCATGCACTGATCACGTGACTGATCATGCACTGATCACGTGGCTGATCATGCACTGATCACGTGGCTGATCATGCACTGATCACGTGGCTATCATGCACTGATCACGTGGCTGATCATGCCATGATCACGTGTCTGACCATGCACTGATCACGTGGCTGAACATACACTGCTCACGTAACTGATCATGCACTGATCACGTGGCTATCATGCACTGATCAGGTCCCTGAACATGCACTGTTCACGTGGCTGATCACACACCTGTCACGTGACATATCCTGCACTGATCACGTGGCACTCATGCACTGATCACGTGGCTGATCATACTCTGCTCACGTAACTCATGCACACATCACGTGGCTATCATGCACTGCTCACGTGGCTCGTCATGGAATGATCACGTAGCAACCATATACTGGTAACGTGACTGATCATGCAAAGATCACGTAAATGATCATGCACTGTTCACGTGACTGATCATGTACTGATCACGTGACTGATCATGCACTGACCACGTGGCTATCATGCTCTGCTCACGTGGCTGATCATGCAACGATCACGTAGCAACCATGTACTGGTCACGTGACTGATCATGCACTGATCACGTATTGATCCTGCACTGATCACGTGGCTCATCATGCACTGATCACGTGGCTGATCACACATGTATCACGTGACTGATCATGCACTGATCCCGTGGCTCCTGCGCACTGATCACGCGGCTGTCATGCACTGATCACGTGGATATCATGCACTGATCACGTGGCTGATCACACACGTATCACATGACTGATCATGCACTGATCACGTGGCTATCATGCACTGATCACGTGGCTATCATGCACTGATCACGTGGCTGATCAGGCAATGATCACGTAGCTACCATGTACTGGTCACGTGACTGATCATGCACTGAGCACGTAATTGATCATGCACTGATCATGTGGCTGATCATGCACTGATCACGTGGCTGATCATACACTGATCACATAACTGATCATGCACTGATCACGTGACTGATCATGCACTGATCACGTGGCTATCATGCACTGATCACTTGGCTGGACATACACTGATCACGTGCCTGGTCATGCACTGATCACGTGGCTGATCATGCACTGATCACGTGACTGATCATGCACTGATCTCGTGTCTGATCATGCACTGATCACGTGGGTATCATGCACTGCTCACGTGGCTGATCATGCCATGATCACGCAGCTACCATGTACTGGTCACATGACTGATCATGCACTGATCACGTGACTGATCATGCAGTGATCACGTGGCTATCATGAACTACTCACGTGGCTGATCATGCAATGATCATGCGTAGCTACCATGTACAGGTCACGTGAATGATCATACACCCATCAGGTGACTGATCATGCACTGATCACGTGGCTATCATGCACGGATCACGAGACTGATCATGCACTGTTCACGCCTATATCATGCACTGATCACATGACTGCCCGTGCACTGATCACGTGGATGATCATACACTAATCTTGTGACAGATCATGCACTGATCACGTGGCTGATCATGCACTGATACCGTGACTGAGCATGGACTGATCACATGACTATCATGTAGTGATCACGTGACTTAATGGCGCTGATCATGTGACTGATCATGCGCTGATCATGTTTGCTATCATACACTGATCATGTGCCTCTGGAGGCAATAAACAAAGAGCTGAGTAGGCACGAATCAAACAGTCAGCAGGCAATAATCATGGAACTCAGGTGTGAGGAATCATGCTGCTCAGCTGGCAATAATCAAGCAGCTGAGCAGGCAGGAATTACGCAGCACAGCTGGCAATTGTCAAGCAGATGACAGGCAGGAATCGTGCAGCTCAGCTGGCAATTGTCAAGCAGATGAGCAGACAGTAATCACGCAGCTCAGCAGGCCCAGATCACGTGACTGAGCATGCACTGTTCACGTGGCTGATCATACACTGATCACGTGATGATCATGCACTGATCACTTGGATATCATGCACTGATCACGTGGCTGATCATACACTGTTCACGTGTCTGACCATGCACTGATCACGTGGCTGATCATACACTGCTCACGTAACTGATCATGCACTGATCACGTGGCTATCATGCACTGATCACGTGGCTGAACATGCACTGTTCACGTGGCTGATCACACACCTGTCACGTGACATATCATGCACTGATCACGTGGCACTCATGCACTGATCACGTGGCTGATCATACTCTGCTCACGTAACTCATGCACACATCACGTGGCTATCATGCACTGCTCACGTGGCTCGTCATGGAATGATCACGTAGCAACCATATACTGGTAACGTGACTGATCATGCAAAGATCACGAATGATCATGCACTGTTCACGTGACTGATCATGTACTGATCACGTGACTGATCATGCACTGACCACGTGGCTATCATGCTCTGCTCACGTGGCTGATCATGCAACGATCACGAAGCAACCATGTACTGGTCACGCGACTGATCATGCACTGATCACGTAATTGATCCTGCACTGATCACGTGGCTCATCATGCACTGATCACGTGGCTGATCACACATGTATCACGTGACTGATCATGCACTGATCCCGCGGCTCTCATGCACTGATCACGTGGCTGTCATGCACTGATCACGTGGATATCATGCACTGATCATGTGGCTGATCACACACGTATCACATGACTGATCATGCACTGATCACGTGGCTATCATGCACTGATCACGTGGCTATCATGCACTGATCACGTGGCTGATCAGGCAATGATCACGTAGCTACCATGTACTGGTCACGTAACTGATCATGCACTGAGCACGTAATTGATCATGCACTGATCATGTGGCTGATCATGCACTGATCACGTGGCTGATCATACACTGATCACATAACTGATCATGCACTGATCACGTGACTGATCATGCACTGATCACGTGGCTATCATGCACTGATCACTTGGCTGGACATACACTGATCACGTGCCTGGTCATGCACTGATCACGTGGCTGATCATGCACTGATCACGTGACTGATCATGCACTGATCTCGCGTTCTGATCATGCACTGATCACGTGGCTATCATGCACTGCTCACGTGGCTGATCATGCCATGATCACGCAGCTACCATGTACTGGTCACATGACTGATCATGCACTGATCACGTGACTGATCATGCAGTGATCACGTGGCTATCATGAACTACTCACGTGGCTGATCATGCAATGATCATGTAGCTACCATGTACAGGTCACGTGAATGATCATACACCCATCAGGTGACTGATCATGCACTGATCACGTGGCTATCATGCACGGATCACGAGACTGATCATGCACTGTTCACGCCTATATCATGCACTGATCACATGACTGCCCGTGCACTGATCACGTGGATGATCATACACTAATCTTGTGACAGATCATGCACTGATCACGTGGCTGATCATGCACTGATACCGTGACTGAGCATGGACTGATCACATGACTATCATGTAGTGATCACGTGACTTAATGGCGCTGATCATGTGACTGATCATGCGCTGATCATGTTTGCTATCATACACTGATCATGTGCCTCTGGAGGCAATAAACAAAGAGCTGAGTAGGCACGAATCAAACAGTCAGCAGGCAATAATCATGGAACTCAGGTGTGAGGAATCATGCTGCTCAGCTGGCAATAATCAAGCAGCTGAGCAGGCAGGAATTACGCAGCACAGCTGGCAATTGTCAAGCAGATGACAGGCAGGAATCGTGCAGCTCAGCTGGCAATTGTCAAGCAGATGAGCAGACAGTAATCACGCAGCTCAGCAGGCCCAGATCACGTGACTGAGCATGCACTGTTCACGTGGCTGATCATACACTGATCACGTGATGATCATGCACTGATCACTTGGATATCATGCACTGATCACGTGGCTGATCATACACTGTTCACGTGTCTGACCATGCACTGATCACGTGGCTGATCATACACTGCTCACGTAACTGATCATGCACTGATCACGTGGCTATCATGCACTGATCACGTGGCTGAACATGCACTGTTCACGTGGCTGATCACACACCTGTCACGTGACATATCATGGCGCACTCATGCACTGATCACGTGGCTGATCATACTCTGCTCACGTAACTCGTGCACACATCACGTGGCTATCATGCACCGCTCACGTGGCTCGTCATGGAATGATCACGTAGCAACCATATACTGGTAACGTGACTGATCATGCAAAGATCACGAAATGATCATGCACTGTTCACGTGACTGATCATGTACTGATCACGCGACTGATCATGCACTGACCACGTGGCTATCATGCTCTGCTCACGTGGCTGATCATGCAACGATCACGTAGCAACCATGTACTGGTCACGCGACTGATCATGCACTGATCACGTAATTGATCCTGCACTGATCACGTGGCTCATCATGCACTGATCACGCGGCTGATCACACATGTATCACGGACTGATCATGCACTGATCCCGTGGCTCTCATGCACTGATCACGTGGCTGTCACTGCACTGATCACGCGGATATCATGCACTGATCACGTGGCTGATCACACACGCATCACATGACTGATCATGCACTGATCACGTGGCTATCATGCACTGATCACGTGGCTATCATGCACTGATCACGTGGCTGATCAGGCAATGATCACGTAGCTACCATGTACTGGTCACGAGACTGATCATGCACTGAGCACGTAATTGATCATGCACTGATCATGTGGCTGATCATGCACTGATCACGTGGCTGATCATACACTGATCACATAACTGATCATGCACTGATCACGTGACTGATCATGCACTGATCACGCGGCTATCATGCACTGATCACTTGGCTGGACATACACTGATCACGCGTTCGGTCATGCACTGATCACGCGGCTGATCATGCACTGATCACGTGACTGATCATGCACTGATCTCGTGGTCTGATCATGCACTGATCACGTGGCTATCATGCACTGCTCACGTGGCTGATCATGCCATGATCACGCAGCTACCATGTACTGGTCACATGACTGATCATGCACTGATCACGTGACTGATCATGCAGTGATCACGTGGCTATCATGAACTACTCACGTGGCTGATCATGCAATGATCATGTAGCTACCATGTACAGGTCACGTGAATGATCATACACCCATCAGGTGACTGATCATGCACTGATCACGTGGCTATCATGCACTGATCACGAGGACTGATCATGCACTGTTCACGCCTATATCATGCACTGATCACATGACTGCCCGTGCACTGATCACGCGGATGATCATACACTAATCTTGTGACAGATCATGCACTGATCACGTGGCTGATCATGCACTGATACCGTGACTGAGCATGGACTGATCACATGACTATCATGTAGTGATCACGTGACTTAATGGCGCTGATCATGTGACTGATCATGCGCTGATCATGTTTGCTATCATACACTGATCATGTGCCTCTGGAGGCAATAAACAAAGAGCTGAGTAGGCACGAATCAAACAGTCAGCAGGCAATAATCATGGAACTCAGGTGTGAGGAATCATGCTGCTCAGCTGGCAATAATCAAGCAGCTGAGCAGGCAGGAATTACGCAGCACAGCTGGCAATTGTCAAGCAGATGACAGGCAGGAATCGTGCAGCTCAGCTGGCAATTGTCAAGCAGATGAGCAGACAGTAATCACGCAGCTCAGCAGGCCCAGATCACGTGACTGAGCATGCACTGTTCACGTGGCTGATCATACACTGATCACGTGATGATCATGCACTGATCACTTGGATATCATGCACTGATCACGTGGCTGATCATACACTGTTCACGTGTCTGACCATGCACTGATCACGTGGCTGATCATACACTGCTCACGTAACTGATCATGCACTGATCACGTGGCTATCATGCACTGATCACGTGGCTGAACATGCACTGTTCACGTGGCTGATCACACACCTGTCACGTGACATATCATGCACTGATCACGTGGCACTCATGCACTGATCACGTGGCTGATCATACTCTGCTCACGTAACTCATGCACACATCACGTGGCTATCATGCACTGCTCACGTGGCTCGTCATGGAATGATCACGTAGCAACCATATACTGGTAACGTGACTGATCATGCAAAGATCACGTAAATGATCATGCACTGTTCACGTGACTGATCATGTACTGATCACGTGACTGATCATGCACTGACCACGTGGCTATCATGCTCTGCTCACGTGGCTGATCATGCAACGATCACGTAGCAACCATGTACTGGTCACGTGACTGATCATGCACTGATCACGTAATTGATCCTGCACTGATCACGTGGCTCATCATGCACTGATCACGTGGCTGATCACACATGTATCACGTGACTTATCATGCACTGATCCCGTGGCTCTCATGCACTGATCACGTGGCTGTCATGCACTGATCACGTGGATATCATGCACTGATCACGTGGCTGATCACACACGTATCACATGACTGATCATGCACTGATCACGTGGCTATCATGCACTGATCACGTGGCTGATCAGGCAATGATCACGTAGCTACCATGTACTGGTCACGTGACTGATCATGCACTGAGCACGTAATTGATCATGCACTGATCATGTGGCTGATCATGCACTGATCACGTGGCTGATCATACACTGATCACATAACTGATCATGCACTGATCACGTGACTGATCATGCACTGATCACGTGGCTATCATGCACTGATCACGTGGCTGGACATACACTGATCACGTGCCTGGTCATGCACTGATCACGTGGCTGATCATGCACTGATCACGTGACTGATCATGCACTGATCACGTGGCTATCATGCACTGCTCACGTGGCTGATCATGCCATGATCACGCAGCTACCATGTACTGGTCACATGACTGATCATGCACTGATCACGTGACTGATCATGCAGTGATCACGTGGCTATCATGAACTACTCACGTGGCTGATCATGCAATGATCATGTAGCTACCATGTACAGGTCACGTGAATGATCATACACCCATCAGGTGACTGATCATGCACTGTTCACGCTCCTATATCATGCACTGATCACATGACTGCCCGTGCACTGATCACGTGGATGATCATACACTAATCTTGTGACAGATCATGCACTGATCACGTGGCTGATCATGCACTGATACCGTGACTGAGCATGGACTGATCACATGACTATCATGTAGTGATCACGTGACTTAATGGCGCTGATCATGTGACTGATCATGCGCTGATCATGTTTGCTATCATACACTGATCATGTGCCTCTGGAGGCAATAAACAAAGAGCTGAGTAGGCACGAATCAAACAGTCAGCAGGCAATAATCATGGAACTCAGGTGTGAGGAATCATGCTGCTCAGCTGGCAATAATCAAGCAGCTGAGCAGGCAGGAATTACGCAGCACAGCTGGCAATTGTCAAGCAGATGACAGGCAACGCAGACTCAGCAGGCCCAGATCACGTGACTGAGCATGCACTGTTCACGTGGCTGATCATACACTGATCACGTGATGATCATGCACTGATCACTTGGATATCATGCACTGATCACGTGGCTGATCATACACTGTTCACGTGTCTGATCATGCACTGATCACGTGGCTGAACATGCACTGTTCACGTGGCTGATCACACACCTGTCACGTGACATATCATGCACTGATCACGTGGCACTCATGCACTGATCACGTGGCTGATCATACCTGCTCACGTAACTCATGCACACATCACGTGGCTATCATGCACTGCTCACGTGGCTCGTCATGGAATGATCACGTAGCAACCATATACTGGTAACGTGACTGATCATGCAAAGATCACGAAATGATCATGCACTGTTCACGTGACTGATCATGTACTGATCACGTGACTGATCATGCACTGACCACGTGGCTATCATGCTCTGCTCACGTGGCTGATCATGCAACGATCACGTAGCAACCATGTACTGGTCACGTGACTGATCATGCACTGATCACGCAATTGATCCTGCACTGATCACGTGGCTCATCATGCACTGATCACGTGGCTGATCACACATGTATCACGTGACTGATCATGCACTGATCCCGTGGCTCTCATGCACTGATCACGTGGCTGTCATGCACTGATCACGTGGATATCATGCACTGATCACGTGGCTGATCACACACGTATCACATGACTGATCATGCACTGATCACGTATCATGCACTGACCGCGGCTATCATGCACTGATCACGTGGCTGATCAGGCAATGATCACGTAGCTACCATGTACTGGTCACGTAACTGATCATGCACTGAGCACGTAATTGATCATGCACTGATCATGTGGCTGATCATGCACTGATCACGTGGCTGATCATACACTGATCACATAACTGATCATGCACTGATCACGTGACTGATCATGCACTGATCACGTGGCTATCATGCACTGATCACTTGGCTGGACATACACTGATCACGCGCCTGGTCATGCACTGATCACGTGGCTGATCATGCACTGATCACGTGACTGATCATGCACTGATCTCGTGTCTGATCATGCACTGATCACGTGGCTATCATGCACTGCTCACGTGGCTGATCATGCCATGATCACGCAGCTACCATGTACTGGTCACATGACTGATCATGCACTGATCACGTGACTGATCATGCAGTGATCACGTGGCTATCATGAACTACTCACGTGGCTGATCATGCAATGATCATGTAGCTACCATGTACAGGTCACGTGGAATGATCATACACCCATCAGGTGACTGATCATGCACTGATCACGTGGCTATCATGCACTGACTCACGAGACTGATCATGCACTGTTCACGCCTATATCATGCACTGATCACCTGACTCATCATGCACTGATCACGTGGCTGATCATGCACTGATACCGTGACTGAGCATGGACTGATCACATGACTATCATGTAGTGATCACGTGACTTAATGGCGCTGATCATGTGACAGATCATGCGCTGATCATGTTTGCTATCATACACTGATCATGTGCCTCTGGAGGCAATAAACAAAGAGCTGAGTAGGCACGAATCAAACAGTCAGCAGGCAATAATCATGGAACTCAGGTGTGAGGAATCATGCTGCTCAGCTGGCAATAATCAAGCAGCTGAGCAGGCAGGAATTACGCAGCACAGCTGGCAATTGTCAAGCAGATGACAGGCAGGAATCGTGCAGCTCAGCTGGCAATTGTCAAGCAGATGAGCAGACAGTAATCACGCAGCTCAGCAGGCCCAGATCACGTGACTGAGCATGCACTGTTCACGTGGCTGATCATACACTGATCACGTGATGATCATGCACTGATCACTTGGATATCATGCACTGATCACGTGGCTGATCATACACTGTTCACGTGTCCGACCATGCACTGATCACGTGGCTGATCATACACTGCTCACGTAACTGATCATGCACTGATCACGTGGCTATCATGCACTGATCACGTGGCTGAACATGCACTGTTCACGTGGCTGATCACACACCTGTCACGTGACATATCATGCACTGATCACGTGGCACTCATGCACTGATCACGTGGCTGATCATACTCTGCTCACGTAACTCCATGCACACATCACGGCTATCATGCACTGCTCACGTGGCTCGTCATGGAATGATCACGTAGCAACCATATACTGGTAACGTGACTGATCATGCAAAGATCACGTAAATGATCATGCACTGTTCACGTGACTGATCATGTACTGATCACGTGACTGATCATGCACTGACCACGTGGCTATCATGCTCTGCTCACGTGGCTGATCATGCAACGATCACGTGAGCAACCATGTACTGGTCACGTGACTGATCATGCACTGATCACGTAATTGATCCTGCACTGATCACGTGGCTCATCATGCACTGATCACGTGGCTGATCACACATGTATCACGTGACTGATCATGCACTGATCCCGTGGCTCTCATGCACTGATCACGTGGCTGTCATGCACTGATCACGTGGATATCATGCACTGATCACGTGGCTGATCACACACGTATCACATGACTGATCATGCACTGATCACGCGGGCTATCATGCACTGATCACGTGCTGATCAGGCAATGATCACGAGCTACCATGTACTGGTCACGTGACTGATCATGCACTGAGCACGTAATTGATCATGCACTGATCATGTGGCTGATCATGCACTGATCACGTGGCTGATCATACACTGATCACATAACTGATCATGCACTGATCACGTGACTGATCATGCACTGATCACGTGGCTATCATGCACTGATCACTTGGCTGGACATACACTGATCACGTGGCTGATCATGCACTGATCACGTGACTGATCATGCACTGATCTCGTGTCTGATCATGCACTGATCACGTGGCTATCATGCACTGCTCACGTGGCTGATCATGCCATGATCACGCAGCTACCATGTACTGGTCACATGACTGATCATGCACTGATCACGTGACTGATCATGCAGTGATCACGTGGCTATCATGAACTACTCACGTGGCTGATCATGCAATGATCATGTAGCTACCATGTACAGGTCACGTGAATCATCATACACCCATCAGGTGACTGATCATGCACTGATCACGTGGCTATCATGCACTGATCACGAGACTGATCATGCACTGTTCACGCCTATATCATGCACTGATCACATGACTGCCCGTGCACTGATCACGTGGATGATCATACACTAATCTTGTGACAGATCATGCACTGATCACGTGGCTGATCATGCACTGATACCGTGACTGAGCATGGACTGATCACATGACTATCATGTAGTGATCACGTGACTTAATGGCGCTGATCATGTGACTGATCATGCGCTGATCATGTTTGCTATCATACACTGATCATGTGCCTCTGGAGGCAATAAACAAAGAGCTGAGTAGGCACGAATCAAACAGTCAGCAGGCAATAATCATGGAACTCAGGTGTGAGGAATCATGCTGCTCAGCTGGCAATAATCAAGCAGCTGAGCAGGCAGGAATTACGCAGCACAGCTGGCAATTGTCAAGCAGATGACAGGCAGGAATCGTGCAGCTCAGCTGGCAATTGTCAAGCAGATGAGCAGACAGTAATCACGCAGCTCAGCAGGCCCAGATCACGTGACTGAGCATGCACTGTTCACGTGGCTGATCATACACTGATCACGTGATGATCATGCACTGATCACTTGGATATCATGCACTGATCACGTGGCTGATCATACACTGTTCACGTGACTGATCATGCACTGATCACGTGGCTATCATGCACTGATCACGTGGCTATCATGCACTGATCACGTGTCTGACCATGCACTGATCACGTGGCTGATCATACACTGCTCACGTAACTGATCATGCACTGATCACGTGGCTATCATGCACTGATCACGTGGCTGAACATGCACTGTTCACGTGGCTGATCACACACCTGTCACGTGACATATCATGTACTGATCACGTGGCACTCATGCACTGATCACGTGGCTGATCATACTCTGCTCACGTAACTCATGCACACATCACGTGGCTATCATGCACTGCTCACGTGGCTCGTCATGGAATGATCACGTAGCAACCATATACTGGTAACGTGGCTGATCATGCAAAGATCACGTAAATGATCATGCACTGTTCACGTGACTGATCATGTACTGATCACGTGACTGATCATGCACTGACCACGTGGCTATCATGCTCTGCTCACGTGGCTGATCCCGCAACGATCACGTAGCAACCATGTACTGGTCACGTGACTGATCATGCACTGATCACGTAATTGATCCTGCACTGATCACGTGGCTCATCATGCACTGATCACGTGGCTGATCACACATGTATCACGTGACTGATCATGCACTGATCCCGTGGCTCTCATGCACTGATCACGTGGCTGTCATGCACTGATCACGTGGATATCATGCACTGATCACGTGGCTGATCACACACGTATCACATGACTGATCATGCACTGATCACGCGCGGCTATCATGCACTGATCACGGCTATCATGCACTGATCACGTGGCTTATCAGGCAATGATCACGTAGCTACCATGTACTGGTCACGAGACTGATCATGCACTGAGCACGTAATTGATCATGCACTGATCATGTGGCTGATCATGCACTGATCACGTGGCTGATCATACACTGATCACATAACTGATCATGCACTGATCACGTGACTGATCATGCACTGATCACGTGGCTATCATGCACTGATCACTTGGCTGGACATACACTGATCACGTGGCTGGTCATGCACTGATCACGTGGCTGATCATGCACTGATCACGTGACTGATCATGCACTGATCTCGTGGCTGATCATGCACTGATCACGTGGCTATCATGCACTGCTCACGTGGCTGATCATGCCATGATCACGCAGCTACCATGTACTGGTCACATGACTGATCATGCACTGATCACGTGACTGATCATGCAGTGATCACGTGGCTATCATGAACTACTCACGTGGCTGATCATGCAATGATCATGTAGCTACCATGTACAGGTCACGTGAATGATCATACACCCATCAGGTGACTGATCATGCACTGATCACGTGGCTATCATGCACGGATCACGAGACTGATCATGCACTGTTCACGTCTATATCATGCACTGATCACATGACTGCCCGTGCACTGATCACGTGGATGATCATACACTAATCTTGTGACAGATCATGCACTGATCACGTGGCTGATCATGCACTGATACCGTGACTGAGCATGGACTGATCACATGACTATCATGTAGTGATCACGTGACTTAATGGCGCTGATCATGTGACTGATCATGCGCTGATCATGTTTGCTATCATACACTGATCATGTGCCTCTGGAGGCAATAAACAAAGAGCTGAGTAGGCACGAATCAAACAGTCAGCAGGCAATAATCATGGAACTCAGGTGTGAGGAATCATGCTGCTCAGCTGGCAATAATCAAGCAGCTGAGCAGGCAGGAATTACGCAGCACAGCTGGCAATTGTCAAGCAGATGACAGGCAGGAATCGTGCAGCTCAGCTGGCAATTGTCAAGCAGATGAGCAGACAGTAATCACGCAGCTCAGCAGGCCCAGATCACGTGACTGAGCATGCACTGTTCACGTGGCTGATCATACACTGATCACGTGATGATCATGCACTGATCACTTGGATATCATGCACTGATCACGTGGCTGATCATACACTGTTCACGTGTCTGACCATGCACTGATCACGTGGCTGATCATACACTGCTCACGTAACTGATCATGCACTGATCACGTGGCTATCATGCACTGATCACGTGGCTGAACATGCACTGTTCACGTGGCTGATCACACACCTGTCACGTGACATATCATGCACTGATCACGTGGCTGACACGTGGCTGATCATACTCCTCACGTAACTCATGCACACATCACGTGGCTATCATGCACTGCTCACGTGGCTCGTCATGGAATGATCACGTAGCAACCATATACTGGTAACGTGACTGATCATGTAAAGATCACGTAAATGATCATGCACTGTTCACGTGACTGATCATGTACTGATCACGTGACTGATCATGCACTGACCACGTGGCTATCATGCTCTGCTCACGTGGCTGATCATGCAACGATCACGTAGCAACCATGTACTGGTCACGTGACTGATCATGCACTGATCACGTAATTGATCCTGCACTGATCACGTGGCTCATCATGCACTGATCACGTGGCTGATCAAACATGTATCACGTGACTGATCATGCACTGATCCCGTGGCTCTCATGCACTGATCACGTGGCTGTCATGCACTGATCACGTGGATATCATGCACTGATCACGTGGCTGATCACACACGTATCACATGACTGATCATGCACTGATCACGTGGCTATCATGCACTGATCACGTGGCTATCATGCACTGATCACGTGGCTGTTCAGGCAATGATCACGTAGCTACCATGTACTGGTCACGTGACTGATCATGCACTGAGCACGTAATTGATCATGCACTGATCATGTGGCTGATCATGCACTGATCACGTGGCTGATCATACACTGATCACATAACTGATCATGCACTGATCACGTGACTGATCATGCACTGATCACGTGGCTATCATGCACTGATCACTTGGCTGGACATACACTGATCACGTGCCTGGTCATGCACTGATCACGTGGCTGATCATGCACTGATCACGTGACTGATCATGCACTGATCTCGTGTCTGATCATGCACTGATCACGGGGCTATCATGCACTGCTCACGTGGCTGATCATGCCATGATCACGCAGCTACCATGTACTGGTCACATGACTGATCATGCACTGATCACGTGACTGATCATGCAGTGATCACGTGGCTATCATGAACTACTCACGTGGCTGATCATGCAATGATCATGTAGCTACCATGTACAGGTCACGTGAATGATCATACACCCATCAGGTGACTGATCATGCACTGATCACGTGGCTATCATGCACTGATCACGAGACTGATCATGCACTGTTCACGTCTATATCATGCACTGATCACATGACTGCCCGTGCACTGATCACGTGGATGATCATACACTAATCTTGTGACAGATCATGCACTGATCACGTGGCTGATCATGCACTGATACCGTGACTGAGCATGGACTGATCACATGACTATCATGTAGTGATCACGTGACTTAATGGCGCTGATCATGTGACTGATCATGCGCTGATCATGTTTGCTATCATACACTGATCATGTGCCTCTGGAGGCAATAAACAAAGAGCTGAGTAGGCACGAATCAAACAGTCAGCAGGCAATAATCATGGAACTCAGGTGTGAGGAATCATGCTGCTCAGCTGGCAATAATCAAGCAGCTGAGCAGGCAGGAATTACGCAGCACAGCTGGCAATTGTCAAGCAGATGACAGGCAGGAATCGTGCAGCTCAGCTGGCAATTGTCAAGCAGATGAGCAGACAGTAATCACGCAGCTCAGCAGGCCCAGATCACGTGACTGAGCATGCACTGTTCACGTGGCTGATCATACACTGATCACGTGATGATCATGCACTGATCACTTGGATATCATGCACTGATCACGTGGCTGATCATACACTGTTCACGTGTCTGACCATGCACTGATCACGTGGCTGATCATACACTGCTCACGTAACTGATCATGCACTGATCACGTGGCTATCATGCACTGATCACGTGGCTGAACATGCACTGTTCACGTGGCTGATCACACACCTGTCACGTGACATATCATGCACTGATCACGTGGCACTCATGCACTGATCACGTGGCTGATCATACTCTGCTCACGTAACTCATGCACACATCACGTGGCTATCATGCACTGCTCACGTGGCTCGTCATGGAATGATCACGTAGCAACCATATACTGGTAACGTGACTGATCATGCAAAGATCACGTAAATGATCATGCACTGTTCACGTGACTGATCATGTACTGATCACGTGACTGATCATGCACTGACCACGTGGCTATCATGCTCTGCTCACGTGGCTGATCATGCAACGATCACGTAGCAACCATGTACTGGTCACGTGACTGATCATGCACTGATCACGTAATTGATCCTGCACTGATCACGTGGCTCATCATGCACTGATCACGTGGCTGATCACACATGTATCACGTGACTGATCATGCACTGATCCGTGGCTCTCATGCACTGATCACGTGGCTGTCATGCACTGATCACGCGGATATCATGCACTGATCACGTGGCTGATCACACACGTATCACATGACTGATCATGCACTGATCACGTGGCTATCATGCACTGATCACGTGGCTGATCAGGCAATGATCACGTAGCTACCATGTACTGGTCACGTAACTGATCATGCACTGAGCACGTAATTGATCATGCACTGATCATGTGGCTGATCATGCACTGATCACGTGGCTGATCATACACTGATCACATAACTGATCATGCACTGATCACGTGACTGATCATGCACTGATCACGTGGCTATCATGCACTGATCACTTGGCTGGACATACACTGATCACGTGGCTGATCATGCACTGATCACGTGACTGATCATGCACTGATCTCGTGTCTGATCATGCACTGATCACGTGGCTATCATGCACTGCTCACGTGGCTGATCATGCCATGATCACGCAGCTACCATGTACTGGTCACATGACTGATCATGCACTGATCACGTGACTGATCATGCAGTGATCACGTGGCTATCATGAACTACTCACGTGGCTGATCATGCAATGATCATGTAGCTACCATGTACAGGTCACGGAATGATCATACACCCATCACGTGACTGATCATGCACTGATCACGCCTATATCATGCACTGATCACATGACTGCCCGCACTGATCACGTGGATGATCATACACTAATCTTGTGACAGATCATGCACTGATCACGTGGCTGATCATGCACTGATACCGTGACTGAGCATGGACTGATCACATGACTATCATGTAGTGATCACGTGACTTAATGGCGCTGATCATGTGACTGATCATGCGCTGATCATGTTTGCTATCATACACTGATCATGTGCCTCTGGAGGCAATAAACAAAGAGCTGAGTAGGCACGAATCAAACAGTCAGCAGGCAATAATCATGGAACTCAGGTGTGAGGAATCATGCTGCTCAGCTGGCAATAATCAAGCAGCTGAGCAGGCAGGAATTACGCAGCACAGCTGGCAATTGTCAAGCAGATGACAGGCAGGAAACGCAGCTCAGCAGGCCCAGATCACGTGACTGAGCATGCACTGTTCACGTGGCTGATCATACACTGATCACGTGATGATCATGCACTGATCACTTGGATATCATGCACTGATCACGTGGCTGATCATACTGCTCACGTAATGATCATGCACTGATCACGTGGCTGAACATGCACTGTTCACGTGGCTGATCACACACCTGTCACGTGACATATCATGCACTGATCACGTGGCACTCATGCACTGATCACGTGGCTGATCATACTCTGCTCACGTAACTCATGCACACATCACGTGGCTATCATGCACTGCTACGCGGGCTCGTCATGGAATGATCACGTAGCAACCATATACTGGTAACGTGACTGATCATGCAAAGATCACGTAAATGATCATGCACTGTTCACGTGACTGATCATGTACTGATCACGTGACTGATCATGCACTGACCACGTGGCTATCATGCCTGCTCACGTGGCTGATCATGCAACGATCACGTAGCAACCATGTACTGGTCACGCGACTGATCATGCACTGATCACGCAATTGATCCTGCACTGATCACGTGGCTCATCATGCACTGATCACGTGGCTGATCACACATGTATCACGTGACTGATCATGCACTGATCCCGTGGCTCTCATGCACTGATCACGTGGCTGTCATGCACTGATCACGTGGATATCATGCACTGATCATGTGGCTGATCACACACGTATCACATGACTGATCATGCACTGATCACGTGGCTATCATGCACTGATCACGTGGCTATCATGCACTGATCACGTGGCTTATCAGGCAATGATCACGTGAGCTACCATGTACTGGTCACGCAACTGATCATGCACTGATCACGCAACTGATCATGCACTGATCATGTGGCTGATCATGCACTGATCACGTGGCTGATCATACACTGATCACATAACTGATCATGCACTGATCACGTGACTGATCATGCACTGATCACGTGGCTATCATGCACTGATCACTTGGCTGGACATACACTGATCACGTGCCTGGTCATGCACTGATCACGTGGCTGATCATGCACTGATCACGTGACTGATCATGCACTGATCTCGTGTCTGATCATGCACTGATCACGTGGCTATCATGCACTGCTCACGTGGCTGATCATGCCATGATCACGCAGCTACCATGTACTGGTCACATGACTGATCATGCACTGATCACGTGACTGATCATGCAGTGATCACGTGGCTATCATGAACTACTCACGTGGCTGATCATGCAATGATCATGTAGCTACCATGTACAGGTCACGTGAATGATCATACACCCATCAGGTGACTGATCATGCACTGATCACGTGGCTATCATGCACGGATCACGAGACTGATCATGCACTGTTCACGTCTATACTGCGCACTGATCACATGACTATCATGCACTGATCACGTGGCTGATCATGCACTGATACCGTGACTGAGCATGGACTGATCACATGACTATCATGTAGTGATCACGTGACTTAATGGCGCTGATCATGTGACTGATCATGCGCTGATCATGTTTGCTATCATACACTGATCATGTGCCTCTGGAGGCAATAAACAAAGAGCTGAGTAGGCACGAATCAAACAGTCAGCAGGCAATAATCATGGAACTCAGGTGTGAGGAATCATGCTGCTCAGCTGGCAATAATCAAGCAGCTGAGCAGGCAGGAATTACGCAGCACAGCTGGCAATTGTCAAGCAGATGACAGGCAGGAATCGTGCAGCTCAGCTGGCAATTGTCAAGCAGATGAGCAGACAGTAATCACGCAGCTCAGCAGGCCCAGATCACGTGACTGAGCATGCACTGTTCACGTGGCTGATCATACACTGATCACGTGATGATCATGCACTGATCACTTGGATATCATGCACTGATCACGTGGCTGATCATACACTGTTCACGTGTCTGACCATGCACTGATCACGTGGCTGATCATACACTGCTCACGTAACTGATCATGCACTGATCACGTGGCTATCATGCACTGATCACGTGGCTGAACATGCACTGTTCACGTGGCTGATCACACACCTGTCACGTGACATATCATGCACTGATCACGTGGCACTCATGCACTGATCACGTGGCTGATCATACTCTGCTCACGTGAACTCATGCACACATCACGTGCTATCATGCACTGCTCACGTGGCTCGCATGGAATGATCACGTAAGCAACCATATACTGGTAACGTGACTGATCATGCAAAGATCACGTAAATGATCATGCACTGTTCACGTGACTGATCATGTACTGATCACGCGACTGATCATGCACTGACCACGTGGCTATCATGCTCTGCTCACGTGGCTGATCATGCAACGATCACGTAGCAACCATGTACTGGTCACGCGACTGATCATGCACTGATCACGAATTGATCCTGCACTGATCACGTGGCTCATCATGCACTGATCACGTGGCTGATCACACATGTATCACGTGACTGATCATGCACTGATCCCGTGGCTCTCATGCACTGATCACGTGGCTGTCATGCACTGATCACGTGGATATCATGCACTGATCACGTGGCTGATCACACACGATCACGTGACTGATCATGCACTGATCACGTGGCTATCATGCACTGATCACGTGGCTGATCAGGCAATGATCACGTAGCTACCATGTACTGGTCACGTGACTGATCATGCACTGATCACGAATTGATCATGCACTGATCATGGCTGATCATGCACTGATCACGTGGCTGATCATACACTGATCACATAACTGATCATGCACTGATCACGTGACTGATCATGCACTGATCACGTGGCTATCATGCACTGATCACGTGGCTGGTCATGCACTGATCACGTGGCTGATCATGCACTGATCACGTGACTGATCATGCACTGATCACGTGGCTGATCATGCACTGATCACGTGGCTATCATGCACTGCTCACGTGGCTGATCATGCCATGATCACGCAGCTACCATGTGGTCACATGACTGATCATGCACTGATCACGTGACTGATCATGCAGTGATCACGTGGCTATCATGAACTACTCACGGCTGATCATGCACTGATCATGTAGCTACCATGGGCTCACGTGACTGATCATGCACTGATCAGGTGACTGATCATGCACTGATCACGTCTATATCATGCACTGATCACGTGACTGCTCGTGCACTGATCACGATGATCATACACTGTGACAGATCATGCACTGATCACGTGGCTGATCATGCACTGATCACTGCGGATGAGCATGGACTGATCACATGATCAGCTGGCAATTGTCAAGCAGATGAGCAGACAGTAATCACGCAGCTCAGCAGGCCCAGATCACGTGACTGAGCATGCACTGTTCACGTGGCTGATCATACACTGATCACGTGATGATCATGCACTGATCACTTGGATATCATGCACTGATCACGTGGCTGATCATACACTGCTCACGTGTCTGACCATGCACTGATCACGTGGCTGAACATGCACTGCTCACGTGGCTGATCACACACCTGTCATGCGCGTGACTATATCATGCACTGATCACGTGGCACTCATGCACTGATCACGTGGCTGATCATACTCTGCTCACGTAACTGCGCACACATCACGTGGCTATCATGCACTGCTCACGTGGCTCGTCATGGAATGATCACGTAGCAACCATATACTGGTAACGTGACTGATCATGCAAAGATCACGAATGATCATGCACCGTTCACGTGACTGATCATGTACTGATCACGTGACTGGATCATGCACTGACCACGTGGCTATCATGCTCTGCTCACGTGGCTGATCGCACGATCACGTAGCAACCATGCACTGGTCACGTGACTGATCATGCACTGATCACGAATTGATCCTGCACTGATCACGTGGCTCATCATGCACTGATCACGCGGCTGATCACATGTGATCACGTGACTGATCATGCACTGATCCCGGCTCTCATGCACTGATCACGTGGCTGTCATGCACTGATCACGTGGATATCATGCACTGATCATGGCTGATCACACATATCACATGACTGATCATGCACTGATCACGTGGCTATCATGCACTGATCACGTGGCTATCATGCACTGATCACGTGGCTGATCAGGCAATGATCACGAGCTACCATGTACTGGTCACGTAATGATCATGCACTGAGCACGAATTGATCATGCACTGATCATGGCTGATCATGCACTGATCACGTGGCTGATCATACACTGATCACATAACTGATCATGCACTGATCACGTGACTGATCATGCACTGATCACGTGGCATCATGCACTGATCACTTGGCTGAATACACTGATCACGGCTGGTCATGCACTGATCACGCTGATCATGCACTGATCACGTGGCTGATCATGCACTGATCACGTGTCTGATCATGCACTGATCACGTGGCTATCATGCACTGCTCACGTGGCTGATCATGCCATGATCACGAGTTACCATGTACTGGTCACATGACTGATCATGCACTGATCACGTGACTGATCATGCAGTGATCACGTGGCTATCATGAACTACTCACGTGGCTGATCATGCAATGATCATGTAGCTACTATGTACAGGTCACGTGAATGATCATACACCCATCAGGTGACTGATCATGCACTGATCACGCGGCATCATGCACTGACTCTCAGACTGACATGCACTGTTCACGCCTATATCATGCACTGATCACATGACTATCATGCACTGATCACGTGGCTGATCATGCACTGATACCGTGACTGAGCTGATCATGGACTGATCACATGACTATCATGTAGTGATCATGTGACTTAATGGCGCTGATCATGTGACTGATCATGCGCTGATCATGTTTGCTATCACACACTGATCATGTGCCTCTGGAGGCAATAAACAAAGAGCTGAGTAGGCACGAATCAAACAGTCAGCAGGCAATAATCATGGAACACAGTGTGAGGAATCATGCTGCTCAGCTGGCAATAATCAAGCAGCTGAGCAGGCAGGAATTACGCAGCACAGCTGGCAATTGTCAAGCAGATGACAGGCAGGAATCGTGCAGCTCAGCTGGCAATTGTCAAGCAGATGAGCAGACAGTAATCACGCAGCTCAGCAGGCCCAGATCACGTGACTGAGCATGCACTGTTCACGTGGCTGATCATACACTGATCACGTGATGATCATGCACTGATCACTTGGATATCATGCACTGATCACGTGGCTGATCATACACTGTTCACGTGTCTGACCATGCACTGATCACGTGGCTGATCATACACTGCTCACGTAACTGATCATGCACTGATCACGTGGCTATCATGCACTGATCACGGCTGAACATGCACTGTTCACGTGGCTGATCACACACCTGTCACGTGACATATCATGCACTGATCACGTGGCACTCATGCACTGATCACGCGGCTGATCATACTCTGCTCACGTAACTCATGCACACATCACGTGGCTATCATGCACTGCTCACGTGGCTCGTCATGGAATGATCACGAGCAACCATATACTGGTAACGTGACTGATCATGCAAAGATCACGCAAATGATCATGCACTGTTCACGCGACTGATCATGTACTGATCACGTGACTGATCATGCACTGACCACGTGGCTATCATGCTCTGCTCACGTGGCTGATCATGCAACGATCACGAGCAACCATGTACTGGCCACGTGATTGATCATGCACTGATCACGTAATTGATCCTGCACTGATCACGTGGCTCATCATGCACTGATCACGTGGCTGATCACACATGTATCACGTGACTGATCATGCACTGATCCCGTGGCTCATGCACTGATCACGTGGCTGTCATGCACTGATCACGCGGATATCATGCACTGATCACGTGGCTGATCACACACGTATCACATGACTGATCATGCACTGATCACGTGGGTAACATGCACTGATCACGTGGCTTATCAGGCAATGATCACGTCGCTACCTTGTACTGGTCACGTGACTGATCATGCACTGAGCACGTAATTGATCATGCACTGATCATGTGGCTGATCATGCACTGATCACGGCTGATCATACACTGATCACATAACTGATCATGCACTGATCACGTGACTGATCATGCACTGATCACGTGGCTATCATGCACTGATCACTTGGCTGGACATACACTGATCACGTGCCTGATCATGCACTGATCACGTGACTGATCATGCACTGATCACAGTCTGATCATGCACTGATCACGTGGCTATCATGCACTGATCATGGCTATTGATCATGCCATGATCACGAGCTGACCATGTACTGGTCACATGACTGATCATGCACTGATCACGTGACTGATCATGCAGTGATCACGTGGCTATCATGAACTACTCACGTGGCTGATCATGCAATGATCATGTAGCTACCATGTACAGGTCACGTGAATGATCATACACCCATCAGGTGACTGATCATGCACTGATCACGTGGCTATCATGCACTGATCACGAGACTGATCATGCAATGTCCACGTCTATATCATGCACTGATCACATGACTGCCCTGCACTGATCACGTGGATGATCATACACTAATCTTGTGATAGATCATGCACTGATCACGTGGCTGATCATGCACTGATACCGTGACTGAGCATGGACTGATCACATGACTATCATGCAGTGATCACGTGACTTAATGGCGCTGATTGACTGATCATGCGCTGATCATGTTTGCTATCATACACTGATCATGTGCCTCTGGAGGCAATAAACAAAGAGCTGAGTAGGCACGAATCAAACAGTCAGCAGGCAATAATCATGAACTCAGGTGTGAGGAATCATGCTGCTCAGCTGGCAATAATCAAGCAGCTGAGCAGGCAGGAATTACGCAGCACAGCTGATTCAAGCATGCACTGACACGGCTGGCAACTGTCAAGCAAGCAGATGCACTGATCACGCAGCTCAGCAGGCCCAGATCGTGACTGAGCATGCACTGATCACGTGGCTGATCATACACTGATCACGTGACTGATCATGCACTGATCACTTGGATGATCATGCACTGATCACGTGGTCTGATCATGCACTGTTCACGTGTCTGACCATGCACTGATCACGTGGCTGATCATGCACTGATCACGTAACTGATCATGCACTGATCACGTGACTGATCATGCACTGATCACTGGCTATCATGCACTGATCACTGGCTATCATGCACTGATCACGTGGCTGATCATGCACTGATCACGTGACTGATCATGCACTGATCACGACTATATCATGCACTGATCACGTGACTGATCATGCACTGATCACGTGGATGATCATGCACTGATCACGTGCTGTGATCATGCACTGATCACGTGGCTATCATGCACTGATCACACTGATCATGCACGATCACGCAGCTATCATGCACTGATCACGTGGCTGATCATGCACTGATCACGTGATTGATCATGCACTGATCACGTGACTGATCATGCACTGATCACGTGACTGATCATGCACTGATCACGTGACTGATCATGCACTGATCACGTGGCTATTGCACTACTCACGGCTGATCATGCAATGATCACGTAGCTACCATGTACTGGTCACGTGACTGATCATACACCCATCAGGTGACTGATCATGCACTGATCACGTGGCTATCATGCACTGATCACGTGGCTGATCATGCACTGATCACCTGCCTGATCATGCACTGATCACGTGACTGATCATGCACTGATCACGTGGCTGATCATGCACTGATCACGTGGCTGATCATGCACTGATCACGTGGCTGATCATGCACTGATACCGTGACTGAGCATGGACTGATCACATGACTATCATGTAGTGATCACGTGACTTAATGGCGCTGATCATGTGACTGATCATGCGCTGATCATGTTTGCTATCATACACTGATCATGTGCCTCTGGAGGCAATAAACAAAGAGCTGAGTAGGCACGAATCAAACAGTCAGCAGGCAATAATCATGGAACTCAGGTGTGAGGAATCATGCTGCTCAGCTGGCAATAATCAAGCAGCTGAGCAGGCAGGAATTACGCAGCACAGCTGGCAATTGTCAAGCAGATGACAGGCAGGAATCGTGCAGCTCAGCTGGCAATTGTCAAGCAGATGAGCAGACAGTAATCACGCAGCTCAGCAGGCCCAGATCACGTGACTGAGCATGCACTGTTCACGTGGCTGATCATACACTGATCACGTGACTGATCATGCACTGATCACGTGGCTATCATGCACTGATCACGTGGCTGATCATACACTGTTCACGTGTCTGACCATGCACTGATCACGTGGCTGATCATACACTGCTCACGAACTGATCATGCACTGATCACGTGGCTGATCATGCACTGATCACGTGGCTATCATGCACTGATCACGTGGCTGATCATACACTGATCACGTGACTGATCATGCACTGATCACTGGCTATCATGCACTCATTAATCTGGCTATCATGCACTGATCACGTGGCTGATCATGCACTGATCACGTGACTGATCATGCACTGATCACGTCTATATCATGCACTGATCACATGACTGATCATGCACTGATCACGTGGATGATCATGCACTGATCACGTGACTGATCATGCACTGATCACGTGGCTATCATGCACTGATCACGTGCTGATCATGCACTGATCACGTGAGCTACCATGCACTGATCACGTGACTGATCATGCACTGATCACGTAATTGATCATGCACTGATCACGTGGCTGATCATGCACTGATCACGTGGTGATCATGCACTGATCACGTGACTGATCATGCACTGATCACGTGGCTATCATGCACTGATCACGTGGCTGATCATGCAATGATCACGTAGCTACCATGTACTGGTCACGTGACTGATCATGCACTGATCACGAATTGATCATGCACTGATCACGTGGCTGATCATGCACTGATCACGTGGCTGATCATGCACTGATCACGTGACTGATCATGCACTGATCACGTGACTGATCATGCACTGATCACGTGACTGATCATGCACTGATCACGTGCCTGATCATGCACTGATCACGTGGACTGATCATGAACTGATCACGTGGCTATCATGCACTGATCACGTGGCTGATCATGCACTGATACCGTGACTGAGCATGACTGATCACATGACTATCATGCAGTGATCACGTGACTTAATGCGCTGATCATGTGACTGATCATGCACTGATCATGTTTGCTATCATACACTGATCATGCCTCTGGAGGCAATAAACAAAGAGCTGAGTAGGCACGATCAAACAGTCAGCAGGCAATAATCATGGAACTCAGCTGTGAGGAATCATGCTGCTCAGCTGGCAATAATCAAGCAGCTGAGCAGGCAGGAATTACGCAGCACAGCTGGCAATTGTCAAGCAGATGACAGGCAGGAATCGTGCAGCTCAGCTGGCAATTGTCAAGCAGATGAGCAGACAGTAATCACGCAGCTCAGCAGGCCCTGATCACGTGACTGAGCATGCACTGTTCACGTGGCTGATCATACACTGATCACGTGATGATCATGCACTGATCACTGGATATCATGCACTGATCACGTGGCTGATCATACACTGTTCACGTGTCTGACCATGCACTGATCACGTGGCTGATCATACACTGCTCACGTAACTGATCATGCACTGATCACGTGGCTATCATGCACTGATCACGCTGATCATGCACTGATCACGTGGATCATGCACTGATCACGTGGTGACTCATCACACTGATCACGACTGATCATGCACTGATCACGTGGCTATCATGCACTGATCACGTGGCTGATCATGCACTGATCACGTTCGATCATGCACTGATCACGTGGCTGATCATGCACTGATCACGAACTGATCATGCACTGATCACGTGCTATCATGCACTGATCACGTGGCTGATCATGCACTGATCACGTGGCTGATCACACTGTCACGTGACTATCATGCACTGATCACGGCACTCATGCACTGATCACGTGGCTGATCATGCACTGATCACGGCTGATCATGCACTGATCACGTGGCTGATCATGCACTGATCACGTGACTGATCATGCACTGATCACGTGGCTATCATGCACTGATCACGTGGCTATCATGCACTGATCACGTGGCTGATCATGCACTGATCACGTGAGCTATCATGCACTGATCACGTGACTGATCATGCACTGATCACGACTGATCATGCACTGATCATGGCTGATCATGCACTGATCACGAGCTGATCATGCACTGATCACGTGACTGATCATGCACTGATCACGTGACTGATCATGCACTGATCACGTGGCTATCATGCACTGATCACGTGGCTGATCATGCACTGATCACGTGACTGATCATGCACTGATCACGTGGCTGATCATGCACTGATCACGTGACTGATCATGCACTGATCACGTGGCTGATCATGCACTGATCACGTGACTGATCATGCACTGATCACGTGACTGATCATGCACTGATCACGTGGCTATCATGCACTGCTCACGTGGCTGATCATGCCATGATCACGCAGCTACCATGTACTGGTCACATGACTGATCATGCACTGATCACGTGACTGATCATGCAGTGATCACGTGGCTATCATGCACTACTCACGTGGCTGATCATGCAATGATCATGTAGCTACCATGTACAGGTCACGTGAATGATCATACACCCATCAGGTGACTGATCATGCACTGATCACGTGGCTATCATGCACTGATCACGAGACTGATCATGCACTGTTCACGCCTATCATGCACTGATCACATGACTGCCCATGCACTGATCACGTGGATGATCATACACTAATCTTGTGACAGATCATGCACTGATCACGTGGCTGATCATGCACTGATACCGTGACTGAGCATGGACTGATCACATGACTATCATGTAGTGATCACGTGACTTAATGGCGCTGATCATGTGACTGATCATGCGCTGATCATGTTTGCTATCATACACTGATCATGTGCCTCTGGAGGCAATAAACAAAGAGCTGAGTAGGCACGAATCAAACAGTCAGCAGGCAATAATCATGGAACTCAGGTGTGAGGAATCATGCTGCTCAGCTGGCAATAATCAAGCAGCTGAGCAGGCAGGAATTACGCAGCACAGCTGGCAATTGTCAAGCAGATGACAGGCAGGAATCGTGCAGCTCAGCTGGCAATTGTCAAGCAGATGAGCAGACAGTAATCACGCAGCTCAGCAGGCCCTGATCACGTGACTGAGCATGCACTGTTCACGTGGCTGATCATACACTGATCACGTGATGATCATGCACTGATCACTTGGATATCATGCACTGATCACGTGGCTGATCATACACTGTTCACGTGTCTGACCATGCACTGATCACGTGGCTGATCATACACTGCTCACGTAACTGATCATGCACTGATCACGTGGCTATCATGCACTGATCACGTGGCTGAACATGCACTGTTCACGTGGCTGATCACACACCTGTCACGTGACATATCATGCACTGATCATGGCACTCATGCACTGATCACGTGGCTGATCATACTCTGCTCACGTATCTCATGCACACATCACGTGGCTATCATGCACTGCTCACGTGGTCTGTCATGGAATGATCACGAGCAACCATATACTGGTAACGTGACTGATCATGCAAAGATCACGCAAATGATCATGCACTGTTCACGTGACTGATCATGTACTGATCACGTGACTGATCATGCACTGATCACGTGGCTATCATGCTCTGCTCACGCGGCTGATCATGCAACGATCACGAGCAACCATGTACTGGTCACGCGACTGATCATGCACTGATCACGAATTGATCCTGCACTGATCACGTGGCTCATCATGCACTGATCACGTGGCTGATCACACATGTATCACGTGACTGATCATGCACTGATCCGTGGCTCTCATGCACTGATCACGTGGCTGTCATGCACTGATCACGTGGATATCATGCACTGATCACGTGGCTGATCACACACGTATCACATGACTGATCATGCACTGATCACGTGGCTATCATGCACTGATCACGTGGCTATCATGCACTGATCACGTGGCTGATCATGCAATGATCACGTAGCTACCATGTACTGGTCACGTGACTGATCATGCACTGATCACGTAATTGATCATGCACTGATCATGTGGCTGATCATGCACTGATCACGTGGCTGATCATACACTGATCACATAACTGATCATGCACTGATCACGTGACTGATCATGCACTGATCACGTGGCTATCATGCACTGATCACGTGGCTGATCATACACTGATCACGTGCCTGATCATGCACTGATCACGTGGCTGATCATGCACTGATCACGTGACTGATCATGCACTGATCACGTGTCTGATCATGCACTGATCACGTGGCTATCATGCACTGCTCACGTGGCTGATCATGCATGATCACGCAGCTACCATGTACTGGTCACATGACTGATCATGCACTGATCACGACTGATCATGCTGATCACGTGGCTATCATGCACTACTCACGTGGCTGATCATGCAATGATCATGTAGCTACCATGTACAGGTCACGTGAATGATCATACACCCATCAGGTGACTGATCATGCACTGATCACGTGGCTATCATGCACTGATCACGAGACTGATCATGCACTGTTCACGCCTATATCATGCACTGATCACATGACTGCCCATGCACTGATCACTGGATGATCATACACTAATCTTGTGACAGATCATGCACTGATCACGTGGCTGATCATGCACTGATACCGTGACTGAGCATGGACTGATCACATGACTATCATGTAGTGATCACGTGACTTAATGGCGCTGATCATGTGACTGATCATGCGCTGATCATGTTTGCTATCATACACTGATCATGTGCCTCTGGAGGCAATAAACAAAGAGCTGAGTAGGCACGAATCAAACAGTCAGCAGGCAATAATCATGGAACTCAGGTGTGAGGAATCATGCTGCTCAGCTGGCAATAATCAAGCAGCTGAGCAGGCAGGAATTACGCAGCACAGCTGGCAATTGTCAAGCAGATGACAGGCAGGAATCGTGCAGCTCAGCTGGCAATTGTCAAGCAGATGAGCAGACAGTAATCACGCAGCTCAGCAGGCCCTGATCACGTGACTGAGCATGCACTGTTCACGTGGCTGATCATACACTGATCACGCGATGATCATGCACTGATCACTTGGATATCATGCACTGATCACGTGGCTGATCATACACCGTTCACGTGTCTGACCATGCACTGATCACGTGGCTGATCATACACTGCTCACGTAACTGATCATGCACTGATCACGTGGCTATCATGCACTGATCACGTGGCTGAACATGCACCGTTCACGTGGCTGATCACACACCTGTCACGTGACATATCATGCACTGATCACGTGGCACTCATGCACTGATCACGTGGCTGATCATACTCTGCTCACGTAACTCATGCACACATCACGTGGCTATCATGCACTGCTCACGTGGCTCGTCATGGAATGATCACGTAGCAACCATATACTGGTCACGTGACTGATCACAGATCACGTAAATGATCATGCACTGTTCACGTGACTGATCATGTACTGATCACGTGACTGATCATGCACTGATCACGTGGCTATCATGCTGCTCACGTGGCTGATCATGCAACGATCACGTAGCAACCATGTACTGGTCACGTGACTGATCATGCACTGATCACGTAATTGATCCTGCACTGATCACGTGGCTCATCATGCACTGATCACGTGGCTGATCACATGTATCACGTGACTGATCATGCACTGATCACGTGGCTATCATGCACTGATCACGTGGCTGTCATGCACTGATCACGTGGATATCATGCACTGATCACGTGGCTGATCACACACGTATCACATGACTGATCATGCACTGATCACGTGGCTATCATGCACTGATCACGTGACTGATCATGCACTGATCACGTGGCTATCATGCACTGATCACGTGGCTGATCATGCACTGATCACGTGACTGATCATGCACTGATCACGTGGCTGATCATGCACTGATCACGTGACTGATCATGCACTGATCACGTGGCTGATCATGCACTGATCACGTGACTGATCATGCACTGATCACGTGGACTGATCATGCACTGATCACGTGGCTATCATGCACTGATCACGTGGCTGATCATGCATGATCACGCAGCTACCATGCACTGGTCACGTGACTGATCATGCACTGATCACGTGGCTGATCATGCACTGATCACGTGACTGATCATGCACTGATCACGTGGCTATCATGCACTGATCACGTGGCTGATCATGCACTGATCACGCTGATCACACACTGATCACGTGACTATCATGCACTGATCACGTGACTCATGCACTGATCACGTGGCTGATCATACACTGATCACGTACATCATGCACATCACGTGGCTATCATGCACTGCTCACGGGCTCATGGAATGATCACGTGGCAACCATACTGGTCACGTGACTGATCATGCACTGATCACGAAATGATCATGCACTGATCACGTGACTGATCATGCACTGATCACGTGACTGATCATGCACTGATCACGTGGCTATCATGCACTGATCACGTGGCTGATCATGCAACGATCACGTAGCAACCATGTACTGGTCACGTGACTGATCATGCACTGATCACGAATTGATCCTGCACTGATCACGTGGCTATCATGCACTGATCACGTGGCTGATCACACATGATCACGTGACTGATCATGCACTGATCACGTGGCTCATGCACTGATCACGTGGCTGATCATGCACTGATCACGGATATCATGCACTGATCACGTGGCTGATCACACACGTATCACATGACTGATCATGCACTGATCACGTGGCTATCATGCACTGATCACGTGGCTATCATGCACTGATCACGTGGCTGATCATGCACTGATCACGTGACTGATCATGCACTGATCACGTGGCTGATCATGCACATCACGTGGCTGATCATGCACTGATCACGTGGCTGATCATGCACTGATCACGTGACTGATCATGCACTGATCACGTGGCTATCATGCACTGATCACGTGGCTGATCATGCACTGATCACGTGGCTGATCATGCACTGATCACGTGGCTGATCATGCACTGATCACGTGACTGATCATGCACTGATCACGTGGCTGATCATGCACTGATCACGTGACTGATCATGCACTGATCACGTGTTGATCATGCACTGATCACGTGGCTATCATGCACTGCTCACGTGGCTGATCATGCCATGATCACGCAGCTACCATGTACTGGTCACATGACTGATCATGCACTGATCACGTGACTGATCATGCACTGATCACGTGGCTATCATGAACTACTCACGTGGCTGATCATGCAATGATCATGTAGCTACCATGTACAGGTCACGTGAATGATCATACACCCATCAGGTGACTGATCATGCACTGATCACGTGGCTATCATGCACTGATCACGAGACTGATCATGCACTGTTCACGCCTATATCATGCACTGATCACATGACTGCCCATGCACTGATCACGTGGATGATCATACACTAATCTTGTGACAGATCATGCACTGATCACGTGGCTGATCATGCACTGATACCGTGACTGAGCATGGACTGATCACATGACTATCATGTAGTGATCACGTGACTTAATGGCGCTGATCATGTGACTGATCATGCGCTGATCATGTTTGCTATCATACACTGATCATGTGCCTCTGGAGGCAATAAACAAAGAGCTGAGTAGGCACGAATCAAACAGTCAGCAGGCAATAATCATGGAACTCAGGTGTGAGGAATCATGCTGCTCAGCTGGCAATAATCAAGCAGCTGAGCAGGCAGGAATTACGCAGCACAGCTGGCAATTGTCAAGCAGATGACAGGCAGGAATCGTGCAGCTCAGCTGGCAATTGTCAAGCAGATGAGCAGACAGTAATCACGCAGCTCAGCAGGCCCAGATCACGTGACTGAGCATGCACTGTTCACGTGGCTGATCATACACTGATCACGTGATGATCATGCACTGATCACTTGATATCATGCACTGATCACGTGGCTGATCATACACTGTTCACGTGTCTGACCATGCACTGATCACGTGGCTGATCATACACTGCTCACGTAACTGATCATGCACTGATCACGTGGCTATCATGCACTGATCACGTGGCTGATCATGCACTGATCACGTGGCTATCATGCACTGATCACGTGGCTGATCATGCACTGATCACGTGGCTGATCACACACTGTCACTGACATATCATGCACTGATCACGTGGCACTCATGCACTGACACGTGGCTGATCATACTCTGCTCACGTAACTCATGCACACATCACGTGGCTATCATGCACTGCTCACGTGGCTCGTCATGGAATGATCACGTAGCAACCATATACTGCACGTGACTGATCATGCAAAGATCACGAATGATCATGCACTGTTCACGTGATGATCATGTACTGATCACGTGACTGATCATGCACTGATCACGTGGCTATCATGCTCTGCTCACGTGGCTGATCATGCAACGATCACGAGCAACCATGTACTGGTCACGTGACTGATCATGCACTGATCACGAATTGATCCTGCACTGATCACGTGGCTCATCATGCACTGATCACGTGGCTGATCACACATGTATCACGTGACTGATCATGCACTGATCACGTGGCTCATGCACTGATCACGTGGCTGTCATGCACTGATCACGTGGATATCATGCACTGATCACGTGGCTGATCACACACGATCACATGACTGATCATGCACTGATCACGTGGCTATCATGCACTGATCACGTGGCTGATCATGCAATGATCACGTAGCTACCATGTACTGGTCACGTGACTGATCATGCACTGATCACGAATTGATCATGCACTGATCACGTGGCTGATCATGCACTGATCACGTGGCTGATCATGCACTGATCACGTAACTGATCATGCACTGATCACGTGACTGATCATGCACTGATCACGTGGCTATCATGCACTGATCACGTGGCTGATCATACACTGATCACGTGCCTGATCATGCACTGATCACGTGGCTGATCATGCACTGATCACGTGACTGATCATGCACTGATCACGTGTCTGATCATGCACTGATCACGTGGCTATCATGCACTGCTCACGTGGCTGATCATGCCATGATCACGAGCTACCATGTACTGGTCACATGACTGATCATGCACTGATCACGTGACTGATCATGCAGTGATCACGTGGCTATCATGCACTACTCACGTGGCTGATCATGCAATGATCATGTAGCTACCATGTACAGGTCACGTGAATGATCATACACCCATCAGGTGACTGATCATGCACTGATCACGTGGCTATCATGCACTGATCACGAGACTGATCATGCACTGTTCACGCCTATATCATGCACTGATCACATGACTGCCCATGCACTGATCACGTGGATGATCATACACTAATCTGTGACAGATCATGCACTGATCACGTGGCTGATCATGCACTGATACCGTGACTGAGCATGGACTGATCACATGACTATCATGTAGTGATCACGTGACTTAATGGCGCTGATCATGTGACTGATCATGCGCTGATCATGTTTGCTATCATACACTGATCATGTGCCTCTGGAGGCAATAAACAAAGAGCTGAGTAGGCACGAATCAAACAGTCAGCAGGCAATAATCATGGAACTCAGGTGTGAGGAATCATGCTGCTCAGCTGGCAATAATCAAGCAGCTGAGCAGGCAGGAATTACGCAGCACAGCTGGCAATTGTCAAGCAGATGACAGGCAGGAATCGTGCAGCTCAGCTGGCAATTGTCAAGCAGATGAGCAGACAGTAATCACGCAGCTCAGCAGGCCCAGATCACGTGACTGAGCATGCACTGTTCACGTGGCTGATCACACTGATCACGTGATGATCATGCACTGATCACTTGGATATCATGCACTGATCACGTGGCTGATCATACACTGTTCACGTGTCTGACCATGCACTGATCACGTGGCTGATCATACACTGCTCACGTAACTGATCATGCACTGATCACGTGGCTATCATGCACTGATCACGTGGCTGAACATGCACTGTTCACGTGGCTGATCACACACCTGTCACGTGACATATCATGCACTGATCACGTGGCACTCATGCACTGATCACGTGGCTGATCATACTCTGCTCACGTGAACTCATGCACACATCACGTGGCTATCATGCACTGCTCACGTGGCTCGTCATGGAATGATCACGAGCAACCATATACTGGTAACGTGACTGATCATGCACAGATCACGTAAATGATCATGCACTGTTCACGTGACTGATCATGTACTGATCACGTGACTGATCATGCACTGATCACGTGGCTATCATGCACTGCTCACGTGGCTGATCATGCAACGATCACGTAGCAACCATGTACTGGTCACGTGACTGATCATGCACTGATCACGAATTGATCCTGCACTGATCACGTGGCTCATCATGCACTGATCACGTGGCTGATCACACATGTATCACGTGACTGATCATGCACTGATCACGTGGCTATCATGCACTGATCACGTGGCTGTCATGCACTGATCACGTGGATATCATGCACTGATCACGTGGCTGATCACACACGATCACATGATCATGCACTGATCACGTGGCTATCATGCACTGATCACGTGACTGATCATGCACTGATCACGGCTATCATGCACTGATCACGTGGCTGATCATGCACTGATCACGTGACTGATCATGCACTGATCACGTGGCTGATCATGCACTGATCACGTGACTGATCATGCACTGATCACGTGGCTGATCATGCACTGATCACGGACTGATCATGCACTGATCACGGACTGATCATGCACTGATCACGTGGCTATCATGCACTGATCACGTGGCTGATCATGCACTGATCACGCCTATCATGCACTGATCACGTGACTGATCATGCACTGATCACGTGGCTGATCATGCACTGATCACGTGACTGATCATGCACTGATCACGTGGCTATCATGCACTGATCACGTGGCTGATCATGCACTGATCACGTGGCTGATCATACACTGATCACGTGACTATCATGCACTGATCACGGACTCATGCACTGATCACGTGGCTGATCATACTGCTCACGTAACATCATGCACTGATCACGTGGCTATCATGCACTGATCACGTGGCTCATGCAATGATCACGTAGCAACCATATACTGGTCACGTGACTGATCATGCACTGATCACGTAACTGATCATGCACTGTCACGTGACTGATCATGCACTGATCACGTGACTGATCATGCACTGATCACGTGGCTATCATGCACTGATCACGTGGCTGATCATGCAACGATCACGTAGCAACCATGTACTGGTCACGTGACTGATCATGCACTGATCACGTATTGATCATGCACTGATCACGTGGCTATCATGCACTGATCACGTGGCTGATCACACATGATCACGTGACTGATCATGCACTGATCACGTGGCTATCATGCACTGATCACGTGGCTGATCATGCACTGATCACGTGGATATCATGCACTGATCACGTGGCTGATCACACACGATCACGTGACTGATCATGCACTGATCACGTGGCTATCATGCACTGATCACGTACATGCATACTGATCACGTGGCTGATCATGCACTGATCACGAGCTATCATGCACTGATCACGTGACTGATCATGCACTGATCACGTGACTGATCATGCACTGATCACGTGGCTGATCATGCACTGATCACGTGGCTGATCATGCACTGATCACGTGGCTGATCATGCACTGATCACGTGACTGATCATGCACTGATCACGTGACTGATCATGCACTGATCACGTGGCTATCATGCACTGCTCACGTGGCTGATCATGCCATGATCACGCAGCTACCATGTACTGGTCACATGACTGATCATGCACTGATCACGTGACTGATCATGCAGTGATCACGTGGCTATCATGCACTACTCACGTGGCTGATCATGCAATGATCATGTAGCTACCATGTACAGGTCACGCGAATGATCATACACCCATCAGGTGACTGATCATGCACTGATCACGTGGCTATCATGCACTGATCACGAGACTGATCATGCACTGTTCACGCCTATATCATGCACTGATCACATGACTGCCCGTGCACTGATCACGCGGATGATCATACACTAATCTTGTGACAGATCATGCACTGATCACGTGGCTGATCATGCACTGATACCGTGACTGAGCATGGACTGATCACATGACTATCATGTAGTGATCACGTGACTTAATGGCGCTGATCATGTGACTGATCATGCGCTGATCATGTTTGCTATCATACACTGATCATGTGCCTCTGGAGGCAATAAACAAAGAGCTGAGTAGGCACGAATCAAACAGTCAGCAGGCAATAATCATGGAACTCAGGTGTGAGGAATCATGCTGCTCAGCTGGCAATAATCAAGCAGCTGAGCAGGCAGGAATTACGCAGCACAGCTGGCAATTGTCAAGCAGATGACAGGCAGGAATCGTGCAGCTCAGCTGGCAATTGTCAAGCAGATGAGCAGACAGTAATCACGCAGCTCAGCAGGCCCAGATCACGTGACTGAGCATGCACTGTTCACGTGGCTGATCATACACTGATCACGTGATGATCATGCACCGATCACTTGGATATCATGCACTGATCACGTGGCTGATCACACTGTTCACGTGTCTGACCATGCACTGATCACGTGGCTGATCATGCACTGATCACGTGGCTGATCATGCACTGATCACGTGGCTGAACATGCACTGTTCACGTGGCTGATCACACACCTGTCACGCGACATATCATGCACTGATCACGTGGCACTCATGCACTGATCACGTGGCTGATCATACTCTGCTCACGTAACTCATGCACACATCACGTGGCTATCATGCACTGCTCACGTGGCTCTGTCATGGAATGATCACGAGCAACCATATACTGGTAACGTGACTGATCATGCACTGATCACGTAAATGATCATGCACTGTTCACGTGACTGATCACGTACTGATCACGTGACTGATCATGCACTGATCACGTGGCTATCATGCACTGCTCACGTGGCTGATCATGCAATGATCACGAGCAACCATGTACTGGTCACGTGACTGATCATGCACTGATCACGTAATTGATCATGCACTGATCACGTGGCTTATCATGCACTGATCACGTGGCTGATCACACATGATCACGTGACTGATCATGCACTGATCACGTGGCTATCATGCACTGATCACGTGGCTGTCATGCACTGATCACGTGGCTGATCACACACGATCACATGACTGATCATGCACTGATCACGTGGCTGATCATGCACTGATCACGTGGCTATCATGCACTGATCACGTGGCTGATCAGGCAATGATCACGAGCTACCATGTACTGGTCACGTGACTGATCATGCACTGATCACGAATTGATCATGCACTGATCACGTGGCTGATCATGCACTGATCACGTGGCTGATCATGCACTGATCACGTAACTGATCATGCACTGATCACGTGACTGATCATGCACTGATCACGTATGATCTGCACTGATCACGTGGCTGATCATGCACTGATCACGGGCTATCATGCACTGATCACGTGACTGATCATGCACTGATCACGTGACTGATCATGCACTGATCACGTGGCTGATCATGCACTGATCACGTGGCTGATCATGCACTGATCACGTGGCTATCATGCACTGATCACGTGGCTGATCATGCAATGATCACGAGCTACCATGTACTGGTCACGTGACTGATCATGCACTGATCACGTGACTGATCATGCACTGATCACGTGGCTGATCATGCACTGATCACGTGGCTGATGCACTGATCACGTGGCTGATCATGCACTGATCACGAGACTGATCATGCACTGATCACGCTATATCATGCACTGATCACATGACTGCCCATGCACTGATCACGTGGATGATCATACACTAATCATGTGACAGATCATGCACTGATCACGTGGCTGATCATGCACTGATACCGTGACTGAGCATGGACTGATCACATGACTATCATGTAGTGATCACGTGACTTAATGGCGCTGATCATGTGACTGATCATGCACTGATCATGTTTGCTATCATACACTGATCATGTGCCTCTGGAGGCAATAAACAAAGAGCTGAGTAGGCACGAATCAAACAGTCAGCAGGCAATAATCATGGAACTCAGGTGTGAGGAATCATGCTGCTCAGCTGGCAATAATCAAGCAGCTGAGCAGGCAGGAATTACGCAGCACAGCTGGCAATTGTCAAGCAGATGACAGGCAGGAATCGTGCAGCTCAGCTGGCAATTGTCAAGCAGATGAGCAGACAGTAATCACGCAGCTCAGCAGGCCCAGATCACGTGACTGAGCATGCACTGTTCACGTGGCTGATCATACACTGATCACGTGACTGATCATGCACTGATCACGTGGCTATCATGCACTGATCACGTGGCTGATCATACACTGTTCACGTGCTGACCATGCACTGATCACGGCTGATCATGCACTGATCACGTAACTGATCATGCACTGATCACGTGGCTATCATGCACTGATCACGTGGCTGATCACACATGATCACGTGACTGATCATGCACTGATCACGTGGCTATCATGCACTGATCACGTGGCTGATCATGCACTGATCACGTGGCTATCATGCACTGATCACGTGGCTGATCACACACGTATCACATGACTGATCATGCACTGATCACGCTGATCATGCACTGATCACGTGGCTATCATGCACTGATCACGTGGCTGATCATGCAATGATCACGTAGCTATCATGTACTGGTCACGTGACTGATCATGCACTGATCACGTAATTGATCATGCACTGATCACGTGGCTGATCATGCACTGATCACGTGGCTGATCATACACTGATCACAACTGATCATGCACTGATCACGTGACTGATCATGCACTGATCACGGCTATCATGCACTGATCACGTGGCTGACATACACTGATCACGTGCCTGATCATGCACTGATCACGTGGCTGATCATGCACTGATCACGTGACTGATCATGCACTGATCACGTGACTGATCATGCACTGATCACGTGGCTATCATGCACTGCTCACGTGGCTGATCATGCCATGATCACGCAGCTACCATGTACTGGTCACATGACTGATCATGCACTGATCACGTGACTGATCATGCAGTGATCACGTGGCTATCATGCACTACTCACGTGGCTGATCATGCAATGATCATGTAGCTACCATGTACAGGTCACGTGAATGATCATACACCCATCAGGTGACTGATCATGCACTGATCACGTGGCTATCATGCACTGATCACGACTGATCATGCACTGTTCACGCCTATATCATGCACTGATCACATGACTGCCCATGCACTGATCACGTGGATGATCATACACTAATCATGTGACAGATCATGCACTGATCACGTGGCTGATCATGCACTGATACCGTGACTGAGCATGGACTGATCACATGACTATCATGTAGTGATCACGTGACTTAATGGCGCTGATCATGTGACTGATCATGCGCTGATCATGTTTGCTATCATACACTGATCATGTGCCTCTGGAGGCAATAAACAAAGAGCTGAGTAGGCACGAATCAAACAGTCAGCAGGCAATAATCATGGAACTCAGGTGTGAGGAATCATGCTGCTCAGCTGGCAATAATCAAGCAGCTGAGCAGGCAGGAATTACGCAGCACAGCTGGCAATTGTCAAGCAGATGACAGGCAGGAATCGTGCAGCTCAGCTGGCAATTGTCAAGCAGATGAGCAGACAGTAATCACGCAGCTCAGCAGGCCCAGATCACGTGACTGAGCATGCACTGTTCACGTGGCTGATCATACACTGATCACGTGATGATCATGCACTGATCACTTGGATATCATGCACTGATCACGTGGCTGATCATACACTGTTCACGTGTCTGACCATGCACTGATCACGTGGCTGATCATACACTGCTCACGTAACTGATCATGCACTGATCACGTGGCTATCATGCACTGATCACGTGGCTGAACATGCACTGTTCACGTGGCTGATCACACACCTGTCACGTGACATATCATGCACTGATCACGGCACTCATGCACTGATCACGTGGCTGATCATACTCTGCTCACGTAACTCATGCACACATCACGGCTATCATGCACTGCTCACGTGGCTCATGGAATGATCACGAGCAACCATATACTGGTAACGTGACTGATCATGCAAAGATCACGTAAATGATCATGCACTGTTCACGTGACTGATCATGTACTGATCACGTGACTGATCATGCACTGATCACGTGGCTATCATGCTCTGCTCACGTGGCTGATCATGCAACGATCACGAGCAACCATGTACTGGTCACGTGACTGATCATGCACTGATCACGTAATTGATCCTGCACTGATCACGTGGCTCATCATGCACTGATCACGTGGCTGATCACACATGTATCACGTGACTGATCATGCACTGATCCCGTGGCTCATGCACTGATCACGTGGCTGCCATGCACTGATCACGTGGATATCATGCACTGATCACGTGGCTGATCACACACGATCACATGGCTGATCATGCACTGATCACGTGGCTATCATGCACTGATCACGTGGCTGATCATGCAATGATCACGTAGCTACCATGTACTGGTCACGTGACTGATCATGCACTGATCACGTAATTGATCATGCACTGATCACGTGGCTGATCATGCACTGATCACGTGGCTGATCATGCACTGATCACATAACTGATCATGCACTGATCACGTGACTGATCATGCACTGATCACGTGGCTATCATGCACTGATCACGTGGCTGGATCATGCACTGATCACGTGCCTGATCATGCACTGATCACGTGACTGATCATGCACTGATCACGCGTCTGATCATGCACTGATCACGTGGCTATCATGCACTGATCACGCTGATCTGCAATGATCACGCAGCTACATGTACTGGTCACATGACTGATCATGCACTGATCACGTGACTGATCATGCACTGATCACGTGGCTATCATGCACTACTCACGTGGCTGATCATGCAATGATCATGTAGCTACCATGCACAGGTCACGTGAATGATCATACACTGATCAGGTGACTGATCATGCACTGATCACGTCTATATCATGCACTGATCACATGACTGCCCATGCACTGATCACGTGATGATCATACACTAATCTGTGACAGATCATGCACTGATCACGTGGCTGATCATGCACTGATACCGTGACTGAGCATGGACTGATCACATGACTATCATGTAGTGATCACGTGACTTAATGGCGCTGATCATGTGACTGATCATGCGCTGATCATGTTTGCTATCATACACTGATCATGTGCCTCTGGAGGCAATAAACAAAGAGCTGAGTAGGCACGAATCAAACAGTCAGCAGGCAATAATCATGGAACTCAGTGTGAGGAATCATGCTGCTCAGCTGGCAATAATCAAGCAGCTGAGCAGGCAGGAATTACGCAGCACAGCTGGCAATTGTCAAGCAGATGACAGGCAGGAATCGTGCAGCCCAGCTGGCAATTGTCAAGCAGATGAGCAGACAGTAATCACGCAGCTCAGCAGGCCCAGATCACGTGACTGAGCATGCACTGTTCACGTGGCTGATCATACACTGATCACGCGATGATCATGCACTGATCACGTGGATATCATGCACTGATCACGTGGCTGATCACACTGCTCACGAACTGATCATGCACTGATCACGTGGCTATCATGCACTGATCACGTGGCTGATCATGCACTGATCACGTGGCTGATCACACACCTGTCACGTGACATATCATGCACTGATCACGTGGCACTCATGCACTGATCACGTGGCTGATCATACTCTGCTCACGAACTCATGCACACATCACGTGGCTATCATGCACTGCTCACGTGGCTGATCATGGAATGATCACGTAGCAACCATATACTGGTCACGTGACTGATCATGCAAAGATCACGTAAATGATCATGCACTGTTCACGTGACTGATCATGTACTGATCACGTGACTGATCATGCACTGATCACGTGGCTATCATGCTCTGCTCACGTGGCTGATCATGCAACGATCACGAGCAACCATGTACTGGTCACGTGACTGATCATGCACTGATCACGTAATTGATCCTGCACTGATCACGTGGCTCATCATGCACTGATCACGTGGCTGATCACACATGATCACGTGACTGATCATGCACTGATCACGTGGCTCTCATGCACTGATCACGTGGCTGTCATGCACTGATCACGTGGATATCATGCACTGATCACGTGGCTGATCACACACTGATCACATGACTGATCATGCACTGATCACGTGGCTATCATGCACTGATCACGTGGCTATCATGCACTGATCACGTGGCTGATCATGCAATGATCACGTAGCTACCATGTACTGGTCACGAACTGATCATGCACTGATCACGAATTGATCATGCACTGATCACGTGGCTGATCATGCACTGATCACGGCTGATCATACACTGATCACATAACTGATCATGCACTGATCACGTGACTGATCATGCACTGATCACGTGGCTATCATGCACTGATCACTTGGCTGACATACACTGATCACGTGCCTGATCATGCACTGATCACGTGGCTGATCATGCACTGATCACGTGACTGATCATGCACTGATCACGTGTCTGATCATGCACTGATCACGTGGCTATCATGCACTGCTCACGTGGCTGATCATGCCATGATCACGCAGCTACCATGTACTGGTCACATGACTGATCATGCACTGATCACGTGACTGATCATGCACTGATCACGTGGCTATCATGCACTACTCACGTGGCTGATCATGCAATGATCATGTAGCTACCATGTACAGGTCACGTGAATGATCATACACCCATCAGGTGACTGATCATGCACTGATCACGTGGCTATCATGCACTGATCACGACTGATCATGCACTGTTCACGTCTATATCATGCACTGATCACATGACTATCATGCACTGATCACGTGGCTGATCATGCACTGATACGTGACTGAGCATGGACTGATCACATGACTATCATGTAGTGATCACGTGACTTAATGGCGCTGATCATGTGACTGATCATGCGCTGATCATGTTTGCTATCATACACTGATCATGTGCCTCTGGAGGCAATAAACAAAGAGCTGAGTAGGCACGAATCAAACAGTCAGCAGGCAATAATCATGGAACTCAGGTGTGAGGAATCATGCTGCTCAGCTGGCAATAATCAAGCAGCTGAGCAGGCAGGAATTACGCAGCACAGCTGGCAATTGTCAAGCAGATGACAGGCAGGAATCGTGCAGCTCAGCTGGCAATTGTCAAGCAGATGAGCAGACAGTAATCACGCAGCTCAGCAGGCCCAGATCACGTGACTGAGCATGCACTGTTCACGTGGCTGATCATACACTGATCACGTGATGATCATGCACTGATCACTTGGATATCATGCACTGATCACGTGGCTGATCATACACTGTCCACGTGTCTGACCATGCACTGATCACGTGGCTGATCATACACTGCTCACGTAACTGATCATGCACTGATCACGTGGCTATCATGCACTGATCACGTGGCTGAACATGCACTGTTCACGTGGCTGATCACACACCTGTCACGTGACATATCATGCACTGATCACGTGGCACTCATGCACTGATCACGTGGCTGATCATACTCTGCTCACGTAACCCATGCACACATCACGTGGCTATCATGCACTGCTCACGTGGCTCGTCATGGAATGATCACGTAGCAACCATATACTGGTAACGTGACTGATCATGCAAAGATCACGTAAATGATCATGCACTGTTCACGTGACTGATCATGTACTGATCACGTGACTGATCATGCACTGATCACGTGGCTATCATGCACTGCTCACGTGGCTGATCATGCAACGATCACGTAGCAACCATGTACTGGTCACGTGACTGATCATGCACTGATCACGAATTGATCCTGCACTGATCACGTGGCTCATCATGCACTGATCACGTGGCTGATCACACATGTATCACGTGACTGATCATGCACTGATCACGTGGCTCTCATGCACTGATCACGTGGCTGTCATGCACTGATCACGCGGATATCATGCACTGATCACGTGGCTGATCACACACGATCACATGACTGATCATGCACTGATCACGTGGCTATCATGCACTGATCACGTGGCTGATCAGGCAATGATCACGAGCTACCATGTACTGGTCACGTGACTGATCATGCACTGATCACGAATTGATCATGCACTGATCATGTGGCTGATCATGCACTGATCACGTGGCTGATCATGCACTGATCACGTGAACTGATCATGCACTGATCACGTGACTGATCATGCACTGATCACGTGGCTATCATGCACTGATCACGTGGCTGACATACACTGATCACGTGCCTGATCATGCACTGATCACGTGGACTGATCATGCACTGATCACGTGACTGATCATGCACTGATCACGTGGCTATCATGCACTGCTCACGTGGCTGATCATGCCATGATCACGCAGCTACCATGTACTGGTCACATGACTGATCATGCACTGATCACGTGACTGATCATGCAGTGATCACGTGGCTATCACGAACTACTCACGTGGCTGATCATGCAATGATCATGTAGCTACCATGTACAGGTCACGTGAATGATCATACACCCATCAGGTGACTGATCATGCACTGATCACGTGGCTATCATGCACTGATCACGAGACTGATCATGCACTGATCACGTCTATATCATGCACTGATCACATGACTGCCCATGCACTGATCACGTGGATGATCATACACTAATCTTGTGACAGATCATGCACTGATCACGTGGCTGATCATGCACTGATACCGTGACTGAGCATGGACTGATCACATGACTATCATGTAGTGATCACGTGACTTAATGGCGCTGATCATGTGACTGATCATGCGCTGATCATGTTTGCTATCATACACTGATCATGTGCCTCTGGAGGCAATAAACAAAGAGCTGAGTAGGCACGAATCAAACAGTCAGCAGGCAATAATCATGGAACTCAGGTGTGAGGAATCATGCTGCTCAGCTGGCAATAATCAAGCAGCTGAGCAGGCAGGAATTACGCAGCACAGCTGGCAATTGTCAAGCAGATGACAGGCAGGAATCGTGCAGCTCAGCTGGCAATTGTCAAGCAGATGAGCAGACAGTAATCACGCAGCTCAGCAGGCCCAGATCACGTGACTGAGCATGCACTGTTCACGTGGCTGATCATACACTGATCACGTGATGATCATGCACTGATCACTTGGATATCATGCACTGATCACGTGGCTGATCAGACACTGTTCACGTGACTGATCATGCACTGATCACGTGGCTATCATGCACTGATCACGTGGCTGATCATGCACTGATCACGTTGATCATGCACTGATCACGTGGCTGATCATACACTGCTCACGGAACTGATCATGCACTGATCACGTGGCTATCATGCACTGATCACGTGGCTGATCATGCACTGTTCACGTGGCTGATCACACACCTGTCACGTGACATATCATGCACTGATCACGTGGCACTCATGCACTGATCACGTGGCTGATCATACTCTGCTCACGTAACTCATGCACACATCACGTGGCTATCATGCACTGCTCACGTGGCTGTCATGGAATGATCACGAGCAACCATATACTGGTAACGTGACTGATCATGCACTGATCACGTAAATGATCATGCACTGTTCACGTGACTGATCATGTACTGATCACGTGACTGATCATGCACTGATCACGTGGCTATCATGCACTGCTCACGTGGCTGATCATGCAACGATCACGTAGCAACCATGTACTGGTCACGTGACTGATCATGCACTGATCACGAATTGATCATGCACTGATCACGTGGCTCATCATGCACTGATCACGTGGCTGATCACATGATCACGTGACTGATCATGCACTGATCACGTGGCTATCATGCACTGATCACGTGGCCATGCACTGATCACGTGGATATCATGCACTGATCACGTGGCTGATCACACACGATCACATGACTGATCATGCACTGATCACGTGGCTATCATGCACTGATCACGTGGCTATCATGCACTGATCACGGCTGATCATGCAATGATCACATGAGCTACCATGTACTGGTCACGTGACTGATCATGCACTGATCACGAATTGATCCTGCACTGATCACGTGGCTGATCATGCACTGATCACGTGGCTGATCATGCACTGATCACGTAACTGATCATGCACTGATCACGTGACTGATCATGCACTGATCACGTCTATATCATGCACTGATCACATGACTGCCCATGCACTGATCACGTGGATGATCATACACTAAACATGTGACAGATCATGCACTGATCACGTGGCTGATCATGCACTGATACGTGACTGAGCATGGACTGATCACATGACTATCATGTAGTGATCACGTGACTTAATGGCGCTGATCATGTGACTGATCATGCGCTGATCATGTTTGCTATCATACACTGATCATGTGCCTCTGGAGGCAATAAACAAAGAGCTGAGTAGGCAAATCAAACAGTCAGCAGGCAATAATCATGGAACTCAGGTGTGAGGAATCATGCTGCTCAGCTGGCAATAATCAAGCAGCTGAGCAGGCAGGAATTACGCAGCACAGCTGGCAATTGTCAAGCAGATGACAGGCAGGAATCGTGCAGCTCAGCTGGCAATTGTCAAGCAGATGAGCAGACAGTAATCACGCAGCTCAGCAGGCCCAGATCACGTGACTGAGCATGCACTGTTCACGTGGCTGATCATGCACTGATCACGTGACTGATCATGCACTGATCACGTGCTATCATGCACTGATCACGTGGCTGATCATGCACTGATCACGTGATTGATCATGCACTGATCACGTGACTGATCATGCACTGATCACGTAACTGATCATGCACTGATCACGTGGCTCATCATGCACTGATCACGTGGCTGATCACACATGTATCACGACTGATCATGCACTGATCACGGCTATCATGCACTGATCACGTGGCTGATCATGCACTGATCACGTGGCTATCATGCACTGATCACGTGGCTGATCACACACGATCACGTGACTGATCATGCACTGATCACGTGGCTATCATGCACTGATCACGTGGCTATCATGCACTGATCACGTGGCTGATCATGCAATGATCACGTAGCTACCATGTACTGGCACGTGACTGATCATGCACTGATCACGCACTGATCATGCACTGATCACGTGGCTGATCATGCACTGATCACGTGGCTGATCATACACTGATCACATGACTGATCATGCACTGATCACGTGACTGATCATGCACTGATCACGTGGCTATCATGCACTGATCACGTGGCTGATACACTGATCACGTGACTGGTCATGCACTGATCACGTGGCTGATCATGCACTGATCACGTGACTGATCATGCACTGATCACGTGTCTGATCATGCACTGATCATGGCTATCATGCACTGCTCACGTGGCTGATCATTCCATGATCACGCAGCTACCATGTACTGGTCACATGACTGATCATGCACTGATCACGTGACTGATCATGCAGTGATCACGTGGCTATCATGCACTACTCACGTGGCTGATCATGCAATGATCATGTAGCTACCATGTACTGGTCACGTGAATGATCATACACCATCAGGTGACTGATCATGCACTGATCACGTGGCTATCATGCACTGATCACGAGACTGATCATGCACTGATCACGTCTATATCATGCACTGATCACATGACTGCCCATGCACTGATCACGTGGATGATCATACACTAATCATGTGACAGATCATGCACTGATCACGTGGCTGATCATGCACTGATACCGTGACTGAGCATGGACTGATCACATGACTATCATGTAGTGATCACGTGACTTAATGGCGCTGATCATGTGACTGATCATGCGCTGATCATGTTTGCTATCATACACTGATCATGTGCCTCTGGAGGCAATAAACAAAGAGCTGAGTAGGCACGAATCAAACAGTCAGCAGGCAATAATCATGGAACTCAGGTGTGAGGAATCATGCTGCTCAGCTGGCAATAATCAAGCAGCTGAGCAGGCAGGAATTACGCAGCACAGCTGGCAATTGTCAAGCAGATGACAGGCAGGAATCGTGCAGCTCAGCTGGCAATTGTCAAGCAGATGAGCAGACAGTAATCACGCAGCTCAGCAGGCCCAGATCACGTGACTGAGCATGCACTGTTCACGTGGCTGATCATACACTGATCACGTGATGATCATGCACTGATCACTTGGATATCATGCACTGATCACGTGGCTGATCATACACTGTTCACGTGTCTGACCATGCACTGATCACGTGGCTGATCATACACTGATCACGTGGCTATCATGCACTGATCACGTGGCTGAACATGCACTGTTCACGTGGCGGATCACACACCTGTCACGTGACATCATGCACTGATCACGTGGCACTCATGCACTGATCACGTGGCTGATCATACTCTGCTCACGAACTCATGCACATCACGTGGCTATCATGCACTGCTCACGTGGCTCGTCATGGAATGATCACGTAGCAACCATATACTGGTAACGTGACTGATCATGCAAAGATCACGTAAATGATCATGCACTGTTCACGTGACTGATCATGTACTGATCACGTGACTGATCATGCACTGACCACGTGGCTATCATGCTCTGCTCACGTGGCTGATCATGCAACGATCACGTAGCAACCATGTACTGGTCACGTGACTGATCATGCACTGATCACGTAATTGATCATGCACTGATCACGTGGCTGATCATGCACTGATCACGTGGCTGATCATACACTGATCACATAACTGATCATGCACTGATCACGTGACTGATCATGCACTGATCACGTGGCTATCATGCACTGATCACTTGGCTGGACATACACTGATCACACTGTGGCTGGTCATGCACTGATCACGTGGCTGATCATGCACTGATCACGTGACTGATCATGCACTGATCTCGTGGCTGATCATGCACTGATCACGTGGCTATCATGCACTGCTCACGTGGCTGATCATGCCATGATCACGCAGCTACCATGTACTGGTCACATGACTGATCATGCACTGATCACGTGACTGATCATGCAGTGATCACGTGGCTATCATGAACTATCACGTGGCTGATCATGCAATGATCATGTAGCTACCATGTACAGGTCACGTGAATGATCATACACCCATCAGGTGACTGATCATGCACTGATCACGTGGCTATCATGCACTGATCACGAGACTGATCATGCACTGTTCACGTCTATATCATGCACTGATCACATGACTGCCCGTGCACTGATCACGTGGATGATCACACTAATCTTGTGACAGATCATGCACTGATCACGTGGCTGATCATGCACTGATACCGTGACTGAGCATGGACTGATCACATGACTATCATGTAGTGATCACGTGACTTAATGGCGCTGATCATGTGACTGATCATGCGCTGATCATGTTTGCTATCATACACTGATCATGTGCCTCTGGAGGCAATAAACAAAGAGCTGAGTAGGCACGAATCAAACAGTCAGCAGGCAATAATCATGGAACTCAGGTGTGAGGAATCATGCTGCTCAGCTGGCAATAATCAAGCAGATGAACAGGCAGGAATTACGCAGCACAGCTGGCAATTGTCAAGCAGATGACAGGCAGGAATCGTGCAGCTCAGCTGGCAATTGTCAAGCAGATGAGCAGACAGTAATCACGCAGCTCAGCAGGCCCAGATCACGTGACTGAGCATGCACTGTTCACGTGGCTGATCATACACTGATCACGTGATGATCATGCACTGATCACTTGGATATCATGCACTGATCACGTGGCTGATCATACACTGTTCACGTGTCTGACCATGCACTGATCACGTGGCTGATCATACACTGCTCACGTAACTGATCATGCACTGATCACGTGGCTATCATGCACTGATCACGTGGCTGAACATGCACTGTTCACGTGGCTGATCACACACCTGTCACGTGACATATCATGCACTGATCACGTGGCACTCATGCACTGATCACGTGGCTGATCATACTCTGCTCACGTAACTCATGCACACATCACGTGGCTATCATGCACTGCTCACGTGGCTCGCCATGGAATGATCACGTAGCAACCATATACTGGTAACGTGACTGATCATGCAAAGATCACGTAAATGATCATGCACTGTTCACGTGACTGATCATGTACTGATCACGTGACTGATCATGCACTGACCACGTGGCTATCATGCTCTGCTCACGTGGCTGATCATGCAACGATCACGTAGCAACCATGTACTGGTCACGTGACTGATCATGCACTGATCACGTAATTGATCCTGCACTGACGTGGCTCATCATGCACTGATCACGTGGCTGATCACACATGTATCACGTGACTGATCATGCACTGATCCCGTGGCTCTCATGCACTGATCACGTGGCTATCATGCACTGATCACGTGGATATCATGCACTGACCACGTGGCTGATCACACACGTATCACATGACTGATCATGCACTGATCACGTGGCTATCATGCACTGATCACGCTGATCATGCAATGATCACGTAGCTACCATGTACTGGTCACGACTGATCATGCACTGATCACGACTGATCATGCACTGATCATGTGGCTGATCATGCACTGATCACGTGGCTGATCATGCACTGATCACATAACTGATCATGCACTGATCACGTGACTGATCATGCACTGATCACGTGGCTATCATGCACTGATCACTTGGGTGGACATACACTGATCACGTGCCTGATCATGCACTGATCACGTGACTGATCATGCACTGATCTCGTGTCTGATCATGCACTGATCACGTGGCTATCATGCACTGGTCACGTGGCTGATCATGCCATGATCACGCAGCTACCATGTACTGGTCACATGACTGATCATGCACTGATCACGTGACTGATCATGCAGTGATCACGTGGCTATCATGAACTACTCACGTGGCTGATCATGCAATGATCATGTAGCTACCATGTACAGGTCACGTGAATGATCATACACCATCAGGTGACTGATCATGCACTGTTCACGCTATATCATGCACTGATCACATGACTGCCCGTGCACTGATCACGTGGATGATCATACACTAATCTTGTGACAGATCATGCACTGATCACGTGGCTGATCATGCACTGATACGTGACTGAGCATGGACTGATCACATGACTATCATGTAGTGATCACGTGACTTAATGGCGCTGATCATGTGACTGATCATGCGCTGATCATGTTTGCTATCATACACTGATCATGTGCCTCTGGAGGCAATAAACAAAGAGCTGAGTAGGCACGAATCAAACAGTCAGCAGGCAATAATCATGGAACACAGGTGTGAGGAATCATGCTGCTCAGCTGGCAATAATCAAGCAGCTGAGCAGGCAGGAATCGTGCAGCTCAGCTGGCAATTGTCAAGCAGATGAGCAGACAGTAATCACGCAGCTCAGCAGGCCCAGATCACGTGACTGAGCATGCACTGTTCACGTGGCTGATCATACACTGATCACGTGATGATCATGCACTGATCACTTGGATATCATGCACTGATCACGTGGCTGATCATACACTGTTCACGTGTCTGACTATGCACTGATCACGTGGCTGATCATACACTGCTCACGTAACTGATCATGCACTGATCACGTGGCTATCATGCACTGATCACGTGGCTGAACATGCACTGTTCACGCGGCTGATCACACACCTGTCACGTGACATATCATGCACTGATCACGTGGCACTCATGCACTGATCACGTGGCTGATCATCACTGCTCACGTAACTCATGCACACATCACGTGGCTATCATGCACTGCTCACGTGGCTGTCATGGAATGATCACGTGAGCAACCATATACTGGTAACGTGACTGATCATGCAAAGATCACGTAAATGATCATGCACTGTTCACGCGACTGATCATGTACTGATCACGTGACTGATCATGCACTGACCACGTGGCTATCATGCTCTGCTCACGTGGCTGATCATGCAACGATCACGAGCAACCATGTACTGGTCACGTGACTGATCATGCACTGATCACGTAATTGATCCTGCACTGATCACGTGGCTCATCATGCACTGATCACGTGGCTGATCACACATGTATCACGTGACTGATCATGCACTGATCCCGTGGCTCTCATGCACTGATCACGTGGCTGTCATGCACTGATCACGTGGATATCATGCACTGATCACGTGGCTGATCACACACGTATCACATGACTGATCATGCACTGATCACGTGGCTATCATGCACTGATCACGTGGCTATCATGCACTGATCACGTGGCTTATCAGGCAATGATCACGAAGCTGCCATGTACTGGTCACGTGACTGATCATGCACTGAGCACGTAATTGATCATGCACCGATCATGTGGCTGATCATGCACTGATCACGTGGCTGATCATACACTGATTACAACTGATCATGCACTGATCACGTGATGATCATGCACTGATCACGTGGCTGATCATGCACTGATCACGTAACTGATCATGCACTGATCACGTGACTGATCATGCACTGATCTCGTGTCTGATCATGCACTGATCACGTAGCTATCATGCACTGCTCACGTGGCTGATCATGCGATGATCACGCAGCTACCATGTACTGGTCACATGACTGATCATGCACTGATCACGTGACTGATCATGCAGTGATCACGTGGCTATCATGAACTACTCACGTGGCTGATCATGCAATGATCATATAGCTACCATGTACAGGTCACGTGAATGATCATACACCCATCAGGTGACTGATCATGCACTGATCACGTGGCTATCATGCACTGATCACGAGACTGATCATGCACTGTTCACGCCTATATCATGCACTGATCACATGACTGCTCATGCACTGATCACGTGGATGATCATGCACTAATCTCGTGACAGATCATGCACTGATCACGTGGCTGATCATGCACTGATACCGTGACTGAGCATGGACTGATCACATGACTATCATGTAGTGATCACGTGACTTAATGGCGCTGATCATGTGACTGATCATGCACTGATCATGTTTGGTATCATACACTGATCACGTGCCTCTGGAGGCAATAAACAAAGAGCTGAGTAGGCACGAATCAAACAGTCAGCAGGCAATAATCATGGAACTCAGGTGTGAGGAATCATGCTGCTCAGCTGGCAATAATCAAGCAGCTGAACAGGCAGGAATTATGCAGCACAGCTGGCAATTGTCAAGCAGATGACAGGCAGGAATCGTGCAGCTCAGCTGGAAATTGTCAAGCAGATGAGCAGACAGTAATCACGCAGCTCAGCAGGCCCAGATCACGTGACTGAGCATGCACTGATCACGTGGCTGATCATACACTGATCACGTGATGATCATGCACTGATCACGTGACTATCATGCACTGATCACGTGGCTGATCATGCACTGATCACGTGGCTGATCACACACTGATCACGTGACTATCATGCACTGATCACGTGGCACTCATGCACTGATCACGTGGCTGATCATACCTGTCACGTAATCATGCACACATCACGTGGCTATCATGCACTGCTCACGTGGCTCATGGAATGATCACGTAGCAACCATATACTGGTAACGTGACTGATCATGCAAAGATCACGTAAATGATCATGCACTGATCACGTGACTGATCATGAACTGATCACGTGACTGATCATGCACTGACCACGTGGCTATCATGCACTGCTCATGTGGCTGATCATGCAACGATCACGAGCAACCATGTACTGGTCACGTGACTGATCATGCACTGATCACGCAATTGATCCTGCACTGATCACGTGGCTGATCATGCACTGATCACGTGTCTGATCACACATGTATCACGTGACTGATCATGCACTGATCACGTGGCTATCATGCACTGATCACGTGGCTATCATGCACTGATCACGTGGCTGATCAGGCAATGATCACGAGCTACCATGTACTGGTCATGCAACTGATCATGCACTGATCACGAATTGATCATGCACTGATCATGTGGCTGATCATGCACTGATCACGTGGCTGATCATACACTGATCACATAACTGATCATGCACTGATCACGTGACTGATCATGCACTGATCACGTGGCTATCATGCACTGATCACTTGGCTGACATACACTGATCACGTGCCTGGTCATGCACTGATCACGTGGCTGATCATGCACTGATCACGTGACTGATCATGCACTGATCTCGTGGTCTGATCATGCACTGATCACGTGGCTATCATGCACTGCTTACGTGGCTGATCATGCCATGATCACGCACCTACCATGTACTGGTCACATGACTGATCATGCACTGATCACGTGACTGATCATGCAGTGATCACGTGGCTATCATGAACTAATCACGTGGCTGATCATGCAATGATCATGTAGCTACCATGTACAGGTCACGTGAATGATCATACACCTATCAGGTGACTGATCATGCACTGATCACGTGGCTATCATGCACTGATCACGAGACTGATCATGCACTGTTCACGCTATATCATGCACTGATCACATGATGCCCGCACTGACCACGTGGATGATCATACACTAATCGTGACAGATCATGCACTGATCACGTGGCTGATCATGCACTGATACCGTGACTGAGCATGGACTGATCACATGAATATCATGTAGTGATCACGTGACTTAATGGCGCTGATCATGTGACTGATCATGCGCTGATCATGTTTTCTATCATACACTGATCATTTGCCTCTGGAGGCAATAAACAAAGATCTGAGTAGGCACGAATCAAACAGTCAGCAGGCAATAATCATGGAACTCAGGTGTGAGGAATCATGCTGGTCAGCTGGCAATAATCAAGCAGCTGAGCAGGCAGGAATTACGCAGCACAGCTGGCAATTGTCAAGCAGATGACAGGCAGGAATCGTGCAGCTCAGCTGGCAATTGTCAAGCAGATGAGCAGACAGTAATCACGCAGCTCAGCAGGCCCAGATCACGTGACTGAGCATGCACTGTTCACGTGGCTGATCATACACTGATCACGTGATGATCATGCACTGATCACTTGGATATCATGCACTGATCACGTGGCTGATCATACACTGTTCACGTGTCTGACCATGCACTGATCACGTGGCTGATCATACACTGCTCACGTAACTGATCATGCACTGATCACGTGGCTATCATGCACTGATCACGTGGCTGAACATGCACTGTTCACGTGGCTGATCACACACCTGTCACGTGACATATCATGCACTGATCACGTGGCACTCATGCACTGATCACGTGGCTGATCATACTCTGCTCACGTAACTCATGCACACATCACGTGGCTATCATGCACTGCTCACGTGGCTTCATGGAATGATCACGTAGCAACCATATACTGGTCACGTGACTGATCATGCAAAGATCACGTAAATGATCATGCACTGTCACGTGACTGATCATGTACTGATCACGTGACTGATCATGCACTGATCACGTGGCTATCATGCTCTGCTCACGTGGCTGATCATGCAACGATCACGTAGCAACCATGTACTGGTCACGTGACTGATCATGCACTGATCACATAATTGATCCTGCACTGATCACGCGGCTCATCATGCACTGATCACGTGGCTGATCACACATGTATCACGTGACTGATCATGCACTGATCACGTGGCTCTGCACTGATCACGTGGCTGTCATGCACTGATCACGTGGATATCATGCACTGATCACGTGGCTGATCACACACGACACATGACTGATCATGCACTGATCACGTAATATCATGCACTGATCACGTGGCTATCATGCACTGATCACGTGGCTGATCACACATGATCACGGACTGATCATGCACTGATCACATGGCTCATGCACTGATCACGTGGCTGATCATGCACTGATCACGTGGCTATCATGCACTGATCACGTGGCTGATCACACACGATCACATGATCATCATGCACTGATCACGTGGCTATCATGCACTGATCACGTCTATCATGCACTGATCACGTGGCTGATCATGCAATGATCACGAAGCTACCATGTACTCAATCATGACTGATCATGCACTGATCACGTGACTGATCATGCACTGATCATGTGGCTGACCATGCACTGATCACGTAGCTGATCATGCACTGATCACAAATGATCATGCACTGATCACGTGACTGATCATGCACTGATCACGTGGCTATCATGCACTGATCACTTGGCTGACATACACTGATCACGTCCTGGTCATGCACTGATCACGTGGCTGATCATGCACTGATCACGTGACTGATCATGCACTGATCTCGGTGATCATGCACTGATCACGTGGCTATCATGCACTGCTCACGTGGCTGATCATGCCATGATCACGCAGCTACCATGTACTGGTCACATGACTGATCATGCACTGATCACGTGACTGATCATGCAGTGATCACGTGGCTATCATGCACTACTCACGTGGCTGATCATGCAATGATCATGTAGCTACCATGTACAGGTCACGGAATGATCATACACCCATCAGGTGACTGATCATGCACTGATCACGTGGCTATCATGCACTGATCACGGACTGATCATGCACTGATCACGTCTATATCATGCACTGATCACATGACTGCCCATGCACTGATCACGTGGATGATCATACACTAATCATGTGACAGATCATGCACTGATCACGTGGCTGATCATGCACTGATACCGTGACTGAGCATGGACTGATCACATGACTATCATGTAGTGATCACGTGACTTAATGGCGCTGATCATGTGACTGATCATGCGCTGATCATGTTTGCTATCATACACTGATCATGTGCCTCTGGAGGCAATAAACAAAGAGCTGAGTAGGCACGAATCAAACAGTCAGCAGGCAATAATCATGGAACAGCTGTGAGGAATCATGCTGCTCAGCTGGCAATAATCAAGCAGCTGAGCAGGCAGGAATTATGCAGCACAGCTGGCATTGTCAAGCAGATGACAGGCAGGAATCGTGCAGCTCAGCTGGCAATTGTCAAGCAGATGAGCAGACAGTAATCACGCAGCTCAGCAGGCCCAGATCACGTGACTGAGCATGCACTGTTCACGTGGCTGATCATACACTGATCACGGATGATCATGCACTGATCACTTGGATATCATGCACTGATCACGTGGCTGATCATACACTGTTCACGTGTCTGACCATGCACTGATCACGTGGCTGATCATACACTGATCACGTAACTGATCATGCACTGATCACGTGGCTATCATGCACTGATCACGTGCTGAACATGCACTGTTCACGTGGCTGATCACACACTGTCACGTGACATATCATGCACTGATCACGTGGCATCATGCACTGATCACGTGGCTGATCATACTCTGCTCACGCAACTCATGCACACATCACGTGGCTATCATGCACTGATCACGTGGCTTATCAGGCAATGATCACGAAGCTACCATGTACTGGTCACGTGACTGATCATGCACTGATCACGTGGAATATCATGCACTGATCATGTGGCTGATCATGCACTGATCACGGCTGATCATGCACTGATCACGTAATCGACATGCACTGATCACGTGATGATCATGCACTGATCACGTGCCTGGCATGCACTGATCACGTGGCTGATCATGCATGACACGTGACTGATCATGCATCACGTCTGATCATGCACTGACACGTGGCTATCATGCACTGCACGTGGCTGATCATGATCACGCAGCTACCATGTACTGGTCACATGACTGATCATGCACTGATCACGTGACTGATCATGCAGTGATCACGTGGCTATCATGCACTACTCACGTGGCTGATCATGCAATGATCATGTAGCTACCATGTACAGGTCACGTGAATGATCATACACCCATCAGGTGACTGATCATGCACTGATCACGTGGCTATCATGCACTGATCACGTGACTGATCATGCACTGTTCACGTCTATATCATGCACTGATCACATGACTGCCCAACTGATCACGTGGATGATCATACACTAATCTTGTGACAGATCATGCACTGATCACGTGGCTGATCATGCACTGATACCGTGACTGAGCATGGACTGATCACATGACTATCATGTAGTGATCACGTGACTTAATGGCGCTGATCATGTGACTGATCATGCACTGATCATGTTTGCTATCATACACTGATCATGTGCCTCTGGAGGCAATAAACAAAGAGCTGAGTAGGCACGAATCAAACAGTCAGCAGGCATAATCATGGAACTCAGGTGTGAGGAATCATGCTGCTCAGCTGGCAATAATCAAGCAGCTGAACAGGCAGGAATTATGCAGCACAGCTGGCAATTGTCAAGCAGATGACAGGCAGGAATCGTGCAGCTCAGCTGGCAATTGTCAAGCAGATGAGTGACAGTAATCACGCAGCTAGCAGGCCCAGATCACGTGACTGAGCATGCACTGATCACGTGGCTGATCATACACTGATCACGTGATGATCATGCACTGATCACGTGGCTATCATGCACTGATCACGTGGCTGATCATGCACTGTCACGTGGCTGATCACACACTGTCACGTGACATATCATGCACTGATCACGTGGCACTCATGCACTGATCACGTGATGATCATACTCTGATCACGTAACTCATGCACATCACGTGGCTATCATGCACTGCTACGGCTCGTCATGGAATGATCACGAGCAACCATATACTGGTCACGTGGACTGATCATGCACTGATCACGAAATGATCATGCACTGTCACGTGATGATCATGTACTGATCACGTACTGATCATGCACTGATCACGCTATCATGCACTGCTCACGTGGCTGATCATGCACTGATCACGTAGCAACCATGTACTGGTCACGTGACTGATCATGCACTGATCACGAATTGATCCTGCACTGATCACGTGGCTATCATGCACTGATCACGTGGCTGATCACACATGATCACGTGACTGATCATGCACTGATCACGTGGCTATCATGCACTGATCACGTGGCTATCATGCACTGATCACGTGGCTGATCATGCAATGATCACGTAGCTACCATGTACTGGTCACGTGACTGATCATGCACTGATCACGTAATTGATCATGCACTGATCACGTGGCTGATCATGCACTGATCACGTGGCTGATCATACACTGATCACATAACTGACATGCACTGATCACGTGACTGATCACACTGATCACGTGGCTATCATGCACTGATCACGTGGCTGACATACACTGATCACGTGCCTGATCATGCACTGATCACGTGGCTGATCATGCACTGATCACGTGACTGATCATGCACTGATCCTGTCTGATCATGCACTGATCACGTGGCTATCATGCACTGCTCACGTGGCTGATCATGCCATGATCACGCACCTACCATGTACTGGTCACATGACTGATCATGCACTGATCACGTGACTGATCATGCAGTGATCACGTGGCTATCATGAACTACTCACGTGGCTGATCATGCAATGATCATGTAGCTACCATGTACAGGTCACGTGAATGATCTACACCCATCAGGTGACTGATCATGCACTGATCACGTGGCTATCATGCACTGATCACGAGACTGATCATGCACTGTTCACGCCTATATCATGCACTGATCACATGACTGCCCATGCACTGATCACGTGGATGATCATACACTAATCTTGTGACAGATCATGCACTGATCACGTGGCTGATCATGCACTGATACCGTGACTGAGCATGGACTGATCACATGACTATCATGTAGTGATCACGTGACTTAATGGCGCTGATCATGTGACTGATCATGCGCTGATCATGTTTGCTATCATACACTGATCATGTGCCTCTGGAGGCAATAAACAAAGATCTGAGTAGGCACGAATCAAACAGTCAGCAGGCAATAATCATGGAACTCAGGTGTGAGGAATCATGCTGCTCAGCTGGCAATAATCAAGCAGCTGAGCAGGCAGGAATTACGCAGCACAGCTGGCAATTGTCAAGCAGATGACAGGCAGGAATCGTGCAGCTCAGCTGGCAATTGTCAAGCAGATGAGCAGACAGTAATCACGCAGCTCAGCAGGCCCAGATCACGTGACTGAGCATGCACTGTTCACGTGGCTGATCATACACTGATCACGTGATGATCATGCACTGATCACTTGGATATCATGCACTGATCACGTGGCTGATCATACACTGTTCACGTGTCTGACCATGCACTGATCACGTGGCTGATCATACACTGCTCACGTAACTGATCATGCACTGATCACGTGGCTATCATGCACTGATCACGTGGCTGAACATGCACTGTTCACGTGGCTGATCACACACCTGTCACGTGACATATCATGCACTGATCACGTGGCACTCATGCACTGATCACGTGGCTGATCATACTCTGCTCACGAACTCATGCACACATCACGTGGCTATCATGCACTGCTCACGTGGCTCGTCATGGAATGATCACTTAGCAACCATATACTGGTAACGTGACTGATCATGCAAAGATCACGTAAATGATCATGCACTGATCACGTGACTGATCATGCACTGATCACGTGACTGATCATGCACTGACCACGCGGCTATCATGCTCTGCTCACGTGGCTGATCATGCAACGATCACGAGCAACCATGTACTGGTCACGTGACTGATCATGCACTAATCACATAATTGATCATGCACTGATCACGTGGCTCATCATGCACTGACCACGTGGCTGATCACACATGATCACGTGACTGATCATGCACTGATCCGTGGCTCTCATGCACTGATCACGTGGCTGTCATGCACTGATCACGTGGATATCATGCACTGATCATGTGGTTGATCACACACGTATCACATGACTGATCATGCACTGATCACGAATTGATCCTGCACTGATCACGTGGCTCATCATGCACTGATCACGTGGCTGATCACACATGATCACGTGACTGATCATGCACTGATCCCGTGGCTATCATGCACTGATCACGTGGCTGTCATGCACTGATCACGTGGATATCATGCACTGATCACGTGGCTGATCACACACGCATCACATGACTGATCATGCACTGATCACGTGGCTATCATGCACTGATCACGTGGCTATCATGCACTGATCACGTGGCTGATCAGGCAATCATCACGTAGCTACCATGTACTCGTCACGTAACTGATCATGCACTGAGCACGTAATTGATCATGCACTGATCATGTGGCTGATCATGCACTGATCACGTGGCTGATCATGCACTGATTACATAACTGATCATGCACTGATCACGTGACTGATCATGCACTGATCACGTGGCTATCATGCACTGATCACTTGGCTGGACATACACTGATCACGTGACTGGTCATGCACTGATCACGTGGCTGATCATGCACTGATCACGTGACTGATCATGCACTGATCTCGTGGCTGATCATGCACTGATCACGTGGCTATCATGCACTGCTCACGTGGCTGATCATGCCATGATCACGCAGCTACCATGTACTGGTCACATGACTGATCATGCACTGATCACATGACTGATCATGCACTGATCACGTGGCTATCATGAACTACTCACGTGGCTGATCATGCAATGATCATGTAGCTACCATGTACAGGTCACGTGAATGATCATACACCCATCAGGTGACTGATCATGCACTGATCTCGTGGCTATCATGCACTGATCACGAGACTGATCATGCACTGTTCACGTCTATATCATGCACTGATCACATGACTGCCCGTGCACTGATCACGTGGATGATCATACACTAATCTTGTGACAGATCATGCACTGATCACGTGGCTGATCATGCACTGATACCGTGACTGAGCATGGACTGATCACATGACTATCATGTAGTGATCACGTGACTTAATGGCGCTGATCATGTGACTGATCATGCGCTGATCATGTTTGCTATCATACACTGATCATGTGCCTCTGGAGGCAATAAACAAAGAGCTGAGTAGGCACGAATCAAACAGTCAGCAGGCAATAGTCATGGAACACAGGTGTGAGGAATCATGCTGCTCAGCTGGCAATAATCAAGGAGCTGAACAGGCAGGAATTATGCAGCACAGCTGGCAATTGTCAAGCAGATGACAGGCAGGAATCGTGCAGCTCAGCTGGCAATTGTCAAGCAGATGAGCAGACAGTAATCACGCAGCTCAGCAGGCCCAGATCACGTGACTGAGCATGCACTGTTCACGTGTCTGATCATACACTGATCACGTGATGATCATGCACTGATCACTTGGATATCATGCACTGATCACGTGGCTGATCATACACTGTTCACGTGTCTGACCATGCACTGATCACGTGGCTGATCATACACTGCTCACGTAACTGATCATGCACTGATCACGTGGCTATCATGCACTGATCACGTGGCTGAACATGCACTGTTCACGTGGCTGATCGCACACCTGTCACGTGACATATCATGCACTGATCACGTGGCACTCATGCACTGATCACGTGGCTGATCATACTCTGCTCACGTAACTCATGCACACATCACGTGGCTATCATGCACTGCTCACGTGGCTGTCATGGAATGATCACGTAGCAACCATATACTGGTAACGTGACTGATCATGCAAAGATCACGTAAATGATCATGCACTGTTCACGTGACTGATCATGTACTGATCACGTGACTGATCATGCACTCACCACGTGGCTATCATGCTCTGCTCACGTGGCTGATCATGCAACGATCACGTAGCAACCATGTACTGGTCACGTGACTGATCATGCACTGATCACGTAATTGATCCTGCACTGATCACGTGGCTCATCATGCACTGATCACGTGGCTGATCACACATGTATCATGTGACTGATCATGCACTGATCCCGTGGCTATCATGCACTGATCACGTGGCTGTCATGCACTGATCACGTGGATATCATGCACTGATCACGTGGCTGATCACACACACATCACATGACTGATCATGCACTGATCACGTGGCTATCATGCACTGATCACGTGGCTATCATGCACTGATCACTTGGCTTATCAGGCAATGATCACGTAGCTACCATGTACTAGTCACGTAACTGATCATGCACTGAGCACGTAGTTGATCATGCACTGATCACGAGCCTCGTCATGCACTGATCACGTGGCTGATCATGCACTGATCACGTGACTGATCATGCACTGATCACGTGATTGATCCTGCACTGATCACGTGGCTGATCATGCACTGATCACGTGGCTGATCACACATGTATCACGTGACTGATCATGCACTGATCCCGTGGCTCATCATGCACTGATCACGTGGCTGATCATGCACTGATCACGTGGATATCATTCACTGATCACGTGGCTGATCATACACTGTTCACTTGTCTGACCATGCACTGATCACGTGGCTGATCATACACTGCTCACGTGACTGATCATGCACTGATCACGTGGCTATCATGCACTGATCACGTGGCTGAACATGCACTGATCACGTGGCTGATCACACACTGTCACGTGACATATCATGCACTGATCACGTGGCACTCATGCACTGATCACGTGGCTGATCATACTGATCACGTAACTCATGCACACATCACGTGGCTATCATGCACTGCTCACGTGGCTCGTCATGGAATGATCACGTAGCAACCATATACTGGTAACGTGACTGATCATGCAAAGATCACGTAAATGATCATGCACTGTTCACGTGACTGATCATGTACTGATCACGTGACTGATCATGCACTGACCACGTGGCTATCATGCTCTGCTCACGTGGCTGATCATGCAACGATCACGAGCAACCATGTACTGGTCACGTGACTGATCATGCACTGATCACGTATTGATCCTGCACTGATCACGTGGCTCATCATGCACTGATCACGTGGCTGATCACACATGTATCACGTGACTGATCATGCACTGATCCCGTGGCTCTCATGCACTGATCACGTGGCTGTCATGCACTGATCACGTGGATATCATGCACTGATCACGTGGCTGATCACACACTGATCACATGACTGATCATGCACTGATCACGTGGCTATCATGCACTGATCACGTGGCTATCATGCACTGATCACGTGGCTGATCAGGCAATGATCACGAGCTACCATGTACTGGTCACGTAACTGATCATGCACCGAGCACGTAATTGATCATGCACTGATCACGTGGCTGATCATGCACTGATCACGTGGCTGATCATACACTGATTACATAACTGATCATGCACTGATCACGTGACTGATCATGCACTGATCACGTGGCTATCATGCACTGATCACTTGGCTGGACATACATTGATCACGTGCCTGGTCATGCACTGATCACGTGGCTGATCATGCACTGATCACATGACTGATCATGCACTGATCTCGTGTCTGATCATGCACTGATCTCGTGGCTATCATGCACTGTTCACGTGGCTGATCATGCCATGATCACGCAGCTACCATGTACTGGCCACATGACTGATCATGCACTGATCACATGACTGATCATGCAGTGATCACGTGGCTATCATGAACTACTCACGTGGCTGATCATGCAATGATCATGTAGCTACCATGTACAGGTCACGTGAATGATCATAACACCCATCAGGTGACTGATCATGCACTGATCACGTGGCTATCATGCACGGATCACGAGACTGGTCATGCACTGTTCACGTCTATCATGCACTGATCACATGACTGCCCATGCACTGATCACGTGGATGATCATACACTAATCTTGTGACAGATCATGCACTGATCACGTGGCTGATCATGCACTGATACCGTGACTGAGCATGGACTGATCACATGACTATCATGCAGTGATCACGTGACTTAATGGCGCTGATCATGTGACTGATCATGTGCTGATCATGTTTGCTATCATACACTGATCATGTGCCTCTGGAGGCAATAAACAAAGAGCTGAGTAGGCACGAATCAAACAGTCAGCAGGCAATAATCATGGAACTCAGGTGTGAGGAATCATGCTGCTCAGCTGGCAAAATCACAGCAGGCAGGAATTATGCAGCACAGCTGGCAATTGTCAAGCAGATGACAGCAGGAATCACGCAGCTCAGCAGGCCCAGATCACGTGACTGAGCATGCACTGTTCACGTGGCTGATCATACACTGATCACGTGATGATCATGCACTGATCACTTGGATATCATGCACTGATCACGTGGCTGATCATACACTGTTCACGTGTCTGATCATGCACTGATCACGTGGCTGATCATGCACTGATCACGTAACTGATAATGCACTGATCACGTGGCTATCATGCACTGATCACGTGGCTGAACATGCACTGTTCACGTGGCTGATCACACACCTGTCACGTGACATATCATGCACTGATCACGTGGCACTCATGCACTGATCACGTGGCTGATCATACTCGCTCACGTAACTCATGCACACATCACGTGGCTATCATGCACTGCTCACGTGGCTGTCATGGAATGATCACGTAGCAACCATATACTGGTAACCTGACTGATCATGCAAAGATCACGTAAATGATCATGCACTGTTCACGTGACTGATCATGTACTGATCACGTGACTGATCATGCACTGACCACGTGGCTATCATGCTCTGCTCACGTGGTTGATCATGCAACGATCACGTAGCAACCATGTACTGGTCACGTGACTGATCATGCACTAATCACGTAATTGATCCTGCACTGATCACGTGGCTCATCATGCACTGACCACGTGGCTGATCACACATGTATCACGTGACTGATCATGCACTGATCCCGTGTCTCTCATGCACTGATCACGTGGCTGTCATGCACTGATCACGTGGATATCATGCACTGATTACGTGGTTGATCACACACATATCACATGACTGATCATGCACTGATCACGAATTGATCCTGCACTGATCACGTGGCTATCATGCACTGATCACGTGGCTGATCACACATGTATCACGTGACTGATCATGCACTGATCCCGTGGCTCTCATGCACTGATCACGTGGCTGATCATGCACTGATCACGTGGATATCATGCACTGATCACGTGGCTGATCACACACGTATCACATGACTGATCATGCACTGATCACGTGGCTATCATGCACTGATCACGTGGCATCATGCACTGATCACGTGGCTGATCAGGCAATCATCACGTAGCTACCATGTACTCGTCACGTAACTGATCATGCACTGAGCACGTAATTGATCATGCACTGATCATGTGGCTGATCATGCACTGATCACGTGGCTGATCATACACTGATTACATAACTGATCATGCACTGATCACGTGACTGATCATGCACTGATCACGTGGCTATCATGCACTGATCACTTGGTTGGACATACACTGATCACGTGCCTGGTCATGCACTGATCACGTGGCTGATCATGCACTGATCACGTGACTGATCATGCACTGATCTCGTGTCTGATCATGCACTGATCACGTGGGTATCATGCACTGCTCACGTGGCTGATCATGCCATGATCACGCAGCTACCATGTACTGGTCACATGACTGATCATGCACTGATCACGTGACTGATCATGCAGTGATCACGTGGCTATCATGAACTACTCACGTGGCTGATCATGCAATGATCATGTAGCTACCATGTACAGGTCACGTGAATGATCATACACCCATCAGGTGTCTGATCATGCACTGATCACGTGGCTATCATGCACGGATCACGAGACTGATCATGCACTGTTCACGCCTATATCATGCACTGATCACATGACTGCCCGTGCACTGATCACGTGGATGATCATACACTAATCTTGTGACAGATCATGCACTGATCACGTGGCTGATCATGCACTGATACCGTGACTGAGCATGGACTGATCACATGACTATCATGTAGTGATCACGTGACTTAATGGCGCTGATCATGTGACTGATCATGCGCTGATCATGTTTGCTATCATACACTGATCATGTGCCTCTGGAGGCAATAAACAAAGAGCTGAGTAGGCACGAATCAAACAGTCAGCAGGCAATAGTCATGGAACACAGGTGTGAGGAATCATGCTGCCTAGCTGGCAATAATCAAGCAGCTGAACAGGCAGGAATTATGCAGCACAGCTGGCAATTGTCAAGCAGATGACAGGCAGGAATCGTGCAGCTCAGCTGGCAATTGTCAAGCAGATGAGCAGACAGTAATCACGCAGCTCAGCAGGCCCAGATCACGTGACTGAGCATGCACTGTTCACGTGGCTGATCATACACTGATCACGTGATGATCATGCACTGATCACTTGGATATCATGCACTGATCACGTGGCTGATCATACACTGTTCACGTGTCTGACCATGCACTGATCACGTGGCTGATCATACACTGCTCACGTAATGATCATGCACTGATCACGTGGCTATCATGCACTGATCACGTGGCTGAACATGCACTGTTCACGCGGCTGATCACACACCTGTCACGTGACATATCATGCACTGATCACGTGGCACTCATGCACTGACACGTGGCTGATCATACTCTGCTCACGTAACTCATGCACACATCACGTGGCTATCATGCACTGCTCACGTGGCTCGTCATGGAATGATCACGTAGCAACCATATACTGGTAACGTGACTGATCATGCAAAGATCACGTAAATGATCATGCACTGTTCACGTGACTGATCATGTACTGATCACGTGACTGATCATGCACTGACCACGTGGCTATCATGCTCTGCTCACGTGGCTGATCATGCAACGATCACGTAGCAACCATGTACTGGTCACGACTGATCATGCACTGATCACGTAACTGATCCTGCACTGATCACGTGGCTCGTCATGCACTGATCACGTGGCTGATCACACATGTATCACGTGACTGATCATGCACTGATCCCGTGGCTCTCATGCACTGATCACGCGGCTGTCATGCACTGATCACGCGGATATCATGCACTGATCACGTGGCTGATCACACACGTATCACATGACTGATCATGCACTGATCACGTGGTTATCATGCACTGATCACGTGGCTATCATGCACTGATCACGTGGCTTATCAGGCAATGATCACGAGCTACCATGTACTGGTCACGTACTGATCATGCACTGAGCACGAAATTGATCATGCACTGATCATGGTGCCTGGCCATGCACTGATCACGTGGCTGATCATGCACTGATCACGTGACTGATCATGCACTGATCACGGATTGATCCTGCACTGACCACGTGGCTCATCGCGCACTGATCACGTGGCTGATCACATGATCACGTGTGACTGATCATGCACTGATCCGTGGCTGATCATGCACTGATCACGTGGCTGATCATGCACTGATCACGTGGATATCATGCACTGATCACGTGGCTGATCATACACTGTTCACTTGTCTGACCATGCACTGACCACGTGGCTGATCACACACAGCTCACGTAACTGATCATGCACTGATCACGTGGCTATCATGCACTGATCACTTGGCTGAACATGCACTGTCACGTGGCTGATCACACACCTGTCACGTGACATATCATGCACTGATCACGTGGCTACTCATGCACTGATCACGCATGATCATACTCTGCCACGTAACTCATGCACATCACGTGGCTATCATGCACTGCTCACGTACTGCTCATGGAATGATCATGCGAGCAACCATATACTGTACGTGACTGATCATGCAAAGATCACGCGCAACTGATCATGCACTGTTCACGTGACTGATCGTACTGATCACGTCATGCACCGACCACGTGGCTATCATGCACTGCTCACGTGGCTGATCATGCAACGATCACGAGCAACCATGTACTGGTCACGTGACTGATCATGCACTGATCACGTAATTGATCCTGCACTGATCACGTGGCTCATCATGCACTGATCACGCGGCTGATCACACATGTATCACGTGACTGATCATGCACTGATCCCGTGGCTCTCATGCACCGATCACGTGGCTGTCATGCACTGATCACGTGATATCATGCACTGATCATGTGGCTGATCACACACGTATCACATGACTGATCATGCACTGATCACGGGTGGCTCATGCACTGATCACGTGGCTATCATGCACTGATCACGGGCTGATCAGGCAATGATCACGAGCTACCATGTACTGGTCACGTGACTGATCATGCACTGAGCACGAATTGATCATGCACTGATCATGTGGCCGATCATGCACTGATCACGTGGTTGATCATACACTGATCACATAACTGATCATGCACTGATCACGCGACTGATCATGCACTGATCACGGGCTATCATGCACTGATCACTTGGCTGGACATACACTGATCACGTGCCTGGTCATGCACTGATCACGTGGCTGATCATGCACTGATCACGTGACTGATCATGCACTGATCTCGTGTCTGATCATGCACTGATCACGTGGCTATCATGCACTGTTCACGTGGCTGATCATGCCATGATCACGCAGCTACCATGTACTGGTCACATGACTGATCATGCACTGATCACGTGACTGATCATGCAGTGATCACGTGGCTATCATGAACTACTCACGTGGCTGATCATGCAATGATCGTGTAGCTACCATGTACAGGTCACGTGAATGATCATACACCCATCAGGTGACTGATCATGCACTGATCACGTGGCTATCATGCACGGATCACGACTGATCATGCACTGTTCACGTCTATATCATGCACTGATCACATGACTGCCCGTGCACTGATCACGTGGATGATCATACACTAATCTTGTGACAGATCATGCACTGATCACGTGGCTGATCATGCACTGATACCGTGACCGAGCATGGACTGATCACATGACTATCATGTAGTGATCACGTGACTTAATGGCGCTGATCATGTGACTGATCATGCGCTGATCATGTTTGCTATCATACACTGATCATGTGCCTCTGGAGGCACTAAACAAAGAGCTGAGTAGGCACGAATCAAACAGTCAGCAGGCAATAATCATGAACTCAGGTGTGAGGAATCATGCTGCTCAGCTGGCAATAATCAAGCAGCTGAGCAGGCAGGAATTGCAGCACAGCTGGCAATTGTCAAGCAGATGACAGGCAGGAATCGTGCAGCTCAGCTGGCAATTGTCAAGCAGATGAGCAGACAGTAATCACGCAGCTCAGCAGGCCCAGATCACGTGACTGAGCATGCACTGTTCACGTGGCTGATCATACACTGATCACGTGATGATCATGCACTGATCACTTGGATATCATGCACTGATCACGTGGCTGATCATACACTGTTCACGTGTCTGACCATGCACTGATCACGTGGCTGATCATACACTGCTCACGTAACTGATAATGCACTGATCACGTGGCTATCATGCACTGATCACGTGGCTGAACATGCACTGTTCACGTGGCTGATCACACACCTGTCACGCGACATATCATGCACTGATCACGTGGCACTCATGCACTGATCACGTGGCTGATCATACTCTGCTCACGAATCATGCACACATCACGCGGCTATCATGCACTGCTCACGTGGCTCGTCATGGAATGATCACGTAGCAACCATATACTGGTAACGTGACTGATCATGCAAAGATCACGTGAATGATCATGCACTGTTCACGACTGATCATGTACTGATCACGTGACTGATCATGCACTGACCACGTGGCTATCATGCTCTGCTCACGTGGCTGATCATGCAACCATCACGTAGCAACCATGTACTGGTCACGTGACTGATCATGCACTGATCACGAATTGATCCTGCACTGATCACGTGGCTCATCATGCACTGATCACGTGGCTGATCACACATGTATCACGTGACTGATCATGCACTGATCCCGTGGCTATCATGCACTGATCACGTGGCTGATCATGCACTGATCACGTGGATATCATGCACCGATCATGTGGCTGATCACACATCACGACTGATCATGCACTGATCACGTGGCTGATCATGCACTGATCCCGCGGCTCATCATGCACTGATCACGTGGCCGATCACACATGATCACGTGACTGATCATGCACTGATCACGTGGCTGATCATGCACTGATCACGTGGCTGATCATGCACTGATCACGTGGCTGATCATGCACTGATCACGTGACTGATCATACACTGATCACGATCATGCACTGATCATGCTGATCTGCATCACGTGGCTGATCATGCACTGATCACGTGGCTATCATGCACTGATCACGTGGCTGATCAGGCACTGATCACGTAGCTGACCATGCACTGATCACGTGACTGATCATGCACTGATCACGCGATTGATCATGCACTGATCACGTGGCTGATCATGCACTGATCACGTGGCTGATCATGCACTGATCACGTAACTGATCATGCACTGATCACGTGACTGATCATGCACTGATCACGTGCTATCATGCACTGATCACTTGGCTGGACATACACTGACCACGTGCCTGGTCATGCACTGATCACGTGGCTGACCATGCACTGATCACGTGACTGATCATGCACTGATCTCGTGTCTGATCATGCACTGATCACGTGGCTATCATGCACTCACGTGGCTGATCATGCCATGATCACGCAGCTACCATGTACTGGTCACATGACTGATCATGCACTGATCACGTGACTGATCATGCAGTGATCACGTGGCTATCATGAACTACTCACGTGGCTGATCATGCAATGATCATGTAGCTACCATGTACAGGTCACGTGAATGATCATACACCCATCAGGTGACGTGGCTATCATGCACTGATCACGAGACTGATCATGCACTGTTCACGTCTATATCATGCACTGATCACATGACTGCCCGTGCACTGATCACGTGGATGATCAAACACTAATCTTGTGACAGATCATGCACTGATCACGTGGCTGATCATGCACTGATACCGTGACTGAGCATGGACTGATCACATGACTATCATGTAGTGATCACGTGACTTAATGGCGCTGATCATGTGACTGATCATGCGCTGATCATGTTTGCTATCATACACTGATCATGTGCCTCTGGAGGCAATAAACAAAGAGCTGAGTAGGCACGAATCAAACAGTCAGCAGGCAATAATCATGGAACTCAGGTGTGAGGAATCATGCTGCTCAGCTGGCAATAATCAAGCAGCTGAACAGGCAGGAATTATGCAGCACAGCTGGCAATTGTCAAGCAGATGACAGGCAGGAATCGTGCAGCTCAGCTGGCAATTGTCAAGCAGATGAGCAGACAGTAATCACGCAGCTCAGCAGGCCCAGATCACGTGACTGAGCATGCACTGTTCACGTGGCTGATCATACACTGATCACGTGATGATCATGCACTGATCACTTGGATATCATGCACTGATCACGTGGCTGATCATACACTGTTCACGTGTCTGACCATGCACTGATCACGTGGCTGATCATACACTGCTCACGTAACTGATCATGCACTGATCACGTGGCTATCATGCACTGATCACGTGGCTGAACATGCACCGTTCACGTGGCTGATCACACACCTGTCACGCGACATATCATGCACTGATCACGTGGCACTCATGCACTGATCACGTGGCTGATCATACTCTGCTCACGAACTCATGCACACATCACGTGGCTATCATGCACTGCTCACGTGGCTCGTCATGGAATGATCACGTAGCAACCATATACTGGTAACGTGACTGATCATGCAAAGATCACGTAAATGATCATGCACTGTTCACGTGACTGATCATGTACTGATCACGTGACTGATCATGCACCGACCACGTGGCTATCATGCACTGCTCACGTGGCTGATCATGCAACGATCACGTAGCAACCATGTACTGGTCATGGACTGATCATGCACTGATCACGATTGATCCTGCACTGATCACGTGGCTGATCATGCACTGATCACGTGGCTGATCATGCACTGATCCCGTGGGATCATGCACTGATCACGTGGCTGTCATGCACTGATCACGTGGATATCATGCACTGATCACGTGCTGATCATGCACTGATCACGTGGCTATCATGCACTGATCACGTGGCTGATCATGCACTGATCACGTGGCTATCATGCACTGATCACGTGACTGATCATGCACTGATCACGTGACTGATCATGCACTGATCATGGCTGATCATGCACTGATCACGTGGCTGATCATGCACTGATCACGTAACTGATCATGCACTGATCACGTGACTGATCATGCACTGATCACGGCTATCATGCACTGATCACGTGGCTGATCATGCACTGATCACGTGACTGATCATGCACTGATCACGTGGCTGATCATGCACTGATCACGGATGATCATGCACTGATCACGTGACTGATCATGCACTGATCACGTGGCTGATCATGCACTGATCACGTGACTGATCATGCACTGATCACGTGGCTATCATGCACTGATCACGTGGCTGATCATGCACTGATCACGTGGCTGATCACACTGATCACGTGACTATCATGCACTGATCACGTGGCATCATGCACTGATCACGTGCTGATCATACTGATCACGAATCTGGCGCACTGATCACGTGGCTATCATGCACTGCTCACGTGGCTGTCATGGAATGATCATGTGGCAACCATGTACTGGTAACGTGACTGATCATGCAAAGATCACGAATGATCATGCACTGTTCACGTGACTGATCATGTACTGATCACGTGACTGATCATGCACTGACCACGTGGCTACATGCACTGATCACGTGGCTGATCATGCACCGATGACAGGGAATATCATGTACTGGTCACGTGACTGATCATGCACTGATCACGTAATTGATCCTGCACTGATCACGTGGCTCATGCACTGATCACGTGGCTGATCACACATGTATCACGTGACTGATCATGCACTGATCACGTGGCTGCTCATGCAATGATCATGGGCTGATCATGCACTGATCAATGCTGATATGCACTGATCACGTGGCTGATCATGCACTGATCATGGCTATCATGCACTGATCGTGGCTGATCATGCAATGATCACGTAGCTACCATGTACTGGTCACGTGACTGATCATGCACTGATCACGAATTGATCATGCACTGATCATGCAGGATCACACTGATCACGTGGCTGATCATGCACTGATCACATAATCATGCACTGATCACGTGACTGATCATGCACTGATCACGGCTATCATGCACTGATCACGTGGCTGATCACATGATCACGTGACTGATCATGCACTGATCACGTGGCTGATCATGCACTGATCACGTGGCTGATCATGCACTGATCACGTGGCTGATCATGCACTGATCACGTGACTGATCATGCACTGATCACGTAATGATCATGCACTGATCACGTGCTATCATGCACTGATCACGTGGCTGAACATGCACTGATCACGTGGCTGATCACACACTGTCACGTGACATATCATGCACTGATCACGTGCATCATGCACTGATCACGTGGCTGATCATGCACTGATCACGTAACTCATGCACTCATCACGTGGCTATCATGCACTGCTCACGTGGCTGTCATGGAATGATCACGTAGCAACCATATACTGGTCACGTGACTGATCATGCACTGATCACGAATGATCATGCACTGATCACGGATGATCATGCACTGATCACGTGACTGATCATGCACTGATCACGTGGCTATCATGCACTGCTCACGTGGCTGATCATGCAATGATCACGTAGCAACCATGTACTGGTCACGTGACTGATCATGCACTGATCACGTAATTGATCATGCACTGATCACGTGGCTCATCATGCACTGATCACGTGGCTGATCACACATGATCACGTGACTGATCATGCACTGATCACGTGGCTATCATGCACTGATCACGTGGCTGATCATGCACTGATCACGTGGCTGATCATGCACTGATCACGTGGCTGATCATGCACTGATCACGTGGCTATCATGCACTGATCACGTGGCTGATCATGCAATGATCACGTAGCTATCATGCACTGGTCACGTGACTGATCATGCACTGATCACGAATTGATCATGCACTGATCACGTGGCTGATCATGCACTGATCACGTGGCTGATCATGCACTGATCACGTGACTGATCATGCACTGATCACGTGACTGATCATGCACTGATCACGTGGCTATCATGCACTGATCACGTGGCTGATCATGCACTGATCACTGGTCATGCACTGATCACGTGGCTGATCATGCACTGATCACGTGACTGATCATGCACTGATCACGTGTGATCATGCACTGATCACGTGGACTGACTGCTGATCACGACTGATCGCACTGATCACGCTATCATGCACTGATCACGTGGCTGATCATGCACTGATCACGTGGCATCACACACTGTCACGTGACTATCATGCACTGATCAGTGGCACATGCACTGATCACGTGGCTGATCATACTCTGCTCACGTAACTCATGCACTGATCACGTGGCTATCATGCACTGCTCACGTGGCTCATGCAATGATCACGTAGCACCATATACTGGTCACGTGACTGATCATGCACTGATCACGTAAATGATCATGCACTGATCACGTGACTGATCATGCACTGATCACGTGACTGATCATGCACTGATCACGTGGCTATCATGCACTGATCATCTGATCATGCAACTGATCACGTAGCAACCATGCACTGTCACGCATGATCATGCACTGATCACGACTGATCATGCACTGATCACGTGGCTCATCATGCACTGATCACGGCTGATCACACATGATCACGTGACTGATCATGCACTGATCACGTGGCTTCATGCACTGATCACGGCTGATCATGCATGATCACGTGGATGATCATGCACTGATCACGGCTGATCATGCACTGATCACGTGGCTATCATGCACTGATCACGTGGCTGATCATGCACTGATCACGAAAGATCATGCACTGATCACGTGACTGATCATGCACTGATCACGAACTGATCATGCACTGATCACGTGGCTGATCATGCACTGATCACGTGGCTGATCATGCACTGATCACGTGACTGATCATGCACTGATCACGTGATGATCATGCACTGATCACGTGGCTATCATGCACTGATCACGTGGCTGATCATGCACTGATCACGTGACTGATCATGCACTGATCACGTGGCTGATCATGCACTGATCATGGACTGATCATGCACTGATCACGTGGCTGATCATGCACTGATCACGTGGCTGATCATGCACTGATCACATGATGATCATGCACTGATCACGTGGCTATCATGCACTGATCACGTGGCTGATCATGCACTGATCACGTGGCTGATCACACACTGTCACGTGACATATCATGCACTGATCACGTGGCATCATGCACTGATCACGTGGCTGATCATACACTGCTCACGAATCATGCACATCACGTGGCTATCATGCACTGCTCACGTGGCTGTCATGCAATGATCACGTAGCTACCATATACTGATCACGTGACTGATCATGCACTGATCACGAATGATCATGCACTGATCACGTGGCTGATCATGCACTGATCACGTGACTGATCATGCACTGATCACGTGGCTATCATGCACTGATCACGTGGCTGATCATGCACTGATCACGTAGCAACCATGCACTGATCACGTGACTGATCATGCACTGATCACGAATTGATCATGCACTGATCAGGCCATCATGCACTGATCACGTGGCTGATCACACATGTATCACGACTGATCATGCACTGATCACGTGGCTCTCATGCACTGATCACGTGGCTGATCATGCACTGATCATGGCTGATCATGCACTGATCACGCACATCATGCACTGATCACGTGGCTATCATGCACTGATCACGTGGCTGATCATGCAATGATCACGTAGCTATCATGCACTGGTCACGGACTGATCATGCACTGATCACACAATTGATCATGCACTGATCACGTGGCTGATCATGCTGATCACGGGCTGATCATGCACTGATCACGTGACTGATCATGCACTGATCACGCAGCTGATCATGCACTGATCACGTGGCTGATCATGCACTGATCACGTGGCTGATCATGCACTGATCACGTGACTGATCATGCACTGATCACGGCTGATCATGCACTGATCACGTGGCTGATCATGCACTGATCACGTGGCTGATCATGCACTGATCACGTGACTGATCATGCACTGATCACGTGACTGATCATGCACTGATCACGTGGCTATCATGCACTGATCACGTGCTGATCATGCACTGATCACGCTGATCACACACTGTCACGTGATGATCATGCACTGATCACGTGGCATCATGCACTGATCACGTGGCTGATCATACACTGATCACGTAACTCATGCACACATCACGTGGCTATCATGCACTGCTCACGTGGCTGTCATGGAATGATCACGTAGCTACCATACTGGTCACGTGACTGATCATGCACTGATCACGAATGATCATGCACTGATCACGTGACTGATCATGTACTGATCACGTGACTGATCATGCACTGATCACGTGGCTATCATGCACTGATCACGTGGCTGATCATGCAACGATCACGTAGCAACCATGCTGATCACGTGACTGATCATGCACTGATCACGAATTGATCCTGCACTGATCACGTGGCTCATCATGCACTGATCACGTGGCTGATCACACTGATCACGTGACTGATCATGCACTGATCACGTGTGATCATGCACTGATCACGTGGCTGTCATGCACTGATCACGTGGATATCATGCACTGATCACGTGGCTGATCATGCACTGATCACGTGGCTATCATGCACTGATCACGTGGCTGATCATGCAATGATCACGTAGCTACCATGTACTGGTCACGGACTGATCATGCACTGATCACGTGATTGATCATGCACTGATCACGTGGCTGATCATGCACTGATCACGTGGCTGATCATGCACTGATCACGTGACTGATCATGCACTGATCACGTGACTGATCATGCACTGATCACGTGGTCATGCACTGATCACGTGGCTGATCATGCACTGATCACGTGACTGATCATGCACTGATCACGGCCTGATGCACTGATCACGTGGTGATCATGCACTGATCACGTGGTCTGATCATGCACTGATCACGACTATGATCATGCACTGATCACGACTGATCATGCACTGATCACGTGGCTGATCATGCACTGATCACGTGGCTGATCATGCACTGATCACGTGGCTGATCACACACTGTCACGTGACATATCATGCACTGATCACGTGGCACTCATGCACTGATCACGTGGCTGATCATACACTGCTCACGTAACTCATGCACTGATCACGTGGCTATCATGCACTGCTCACGTGGCTCGATGGCGGACATGATCACGAGCTCCATATACTGGTCACGTGACTGATCATGCACTGATCACGAACATCATGCACTGTTCACGTGACTGATCATGCACTGATCACGTGACTGATCATGCACTGATCACGTGGCTATCATGCACTGATCACGTGGCTGATCATGCACGATCACGTGCAACCATGTACTGGTCACGTGACTGATCATGCACTGATCACGTAATTGATCATGCACTGATCACGTGGCTCATCATGCACTGATCACGTGGCTGATCACACTGATCACGTGACTGATCATGCACTGATCACGTGGCTATCATGCACTGATCACGTGGCTGTCATGCACTGATCACGTGGATGATCATGCACTGATCACGTGGCTGATCATGCACTGATCACGTGGCTATCATGCACTGATCACGTGGCTGATCATGCAATGATCACGTAGCTACCATGTACTGGTCACGTGACTGATCATGCACTGATCACGAACTGATCATGCACTGACGTGGCTGATCATGCACTGATCACGTGGCTGATCACACTGATCACGTGACTGATCATGCACTGATCACGTGGACTGATCATGCACTGATCACGTGACATCATGCACTGATCACGTGGCTGATCATGCACTGATCACGTGACTGATCATGCACTGATCACGTGGCTGATCATGCACTGATCACGTGGCTGATCATGCACTGATCACGTGTCTGATCATGCACTGATCACGTGACTGATCATGCACTGATCACGTAACTGATCATGCACTGATCACGTGCTATCATGCACTGATCACGTGGCTGATCATGCACTGATCACGTGGCTGATCATGCACTGTCACGTGACTATCATGCACTGATCACGTGGCACCATGCACTGATCACGTGGCTGATCATACACTGATCACGTAACTCATGCACTGATCACGGCTATCATGCACTGATCACGTGGCTCATGGAATGATCACGTGATGATCAGCATATCAGCAATCTGACTGATCATGCACTGATCACGTAAATGATCATGCACTGATCACGTGACTGATCATGCACTGATCACGTGACTGATCATGCACTGATCACGTGGCTATCATGCACTGATCACGTGGCTGATCATGCAACTGATCACGAGCAACCATGTACTGGTCACGTGACTGATCATGCACTGATCACGGATTGATCATGCACTGATCACGTGGCTCATCATGCACTGATCACGTGGCTGATCATGCACTGATCACGTGACTGATCATGCACTGATCACGTGGCTATCATGCACTGATCACGTGGCTGATCATGCACTGATCACGTGGCTGATCATGCACTGATCACGTGGCTGATCATGCACTGATCACGTGGCTATCATGCACTGATCACGTGGCTGATCATGCACTGATCACGTGGCTATCATGCACTGTCACGTGACTGATCATGCACTGATCACGTAACTGATCATGCACTGATCACGTGGCTGATCATGCACTGATCACGTGGCTGATCATGCACTGATCACGTGACTGATCATGCACTGATCACGTGGCTATCATGCACTGATCACGGCTGATCATGCACTGATCACGTGACTGATCATGCACTGATCACGTGGCTGATCATGCACTGATCACGTGGCTGATCATGCACTGATCACGTGGCTGATCATGCACTGATCACGTGGCTGATCATGCACTGATCACGTGCTGATCATGCACTGATCACGTGACTGATCATGCACTGATCACGTGGCTATCATGCACTGATCACGTGGCTGATCATGCACTGATCACGTGGCTGATCACACACTGTCACGTGACTATCATGCACTGATCACGTGGCATCATGCACTGATCACGTGGCTGATCATACACTGATCACGTAACTCATGCACTGATCACGTGGCTATCATGCACTGATCACGTGGCTGTCATGCAATGATCACGTAGCTACCATACTGGTCACGTGACTGATCATGCACTGATCACGTAACTGATCATGCACTGATCACGTGACTGATCATGCACTGATCACGTGACTGATCATGCACTGATCACGTGGCTATCATGCACTGATCACGTGGCTGATCATGCACTGATCACGTAGCAACCATGCACTGGTCATGACTGATCATGCACTGATCACGTGACTGATCATGCACTGATCATGGCTGATCATGCACTGATCACGTGGCTGATCATGCACTGATCACGTGACTGATCATGCACTGATCACGTGGCTATCATGCACTGATCACGTGGCTGATCATGCACTGATCACGTGGCTGATCATGCACTGATCACGTGGCTGATCATGCACTGATCACGTGTGGCATCATGCACTGATCACGTGGCTGATCATGCAATCACGTAGCTATCATGCACTGATCACGTGACTGATCATGCACTGATCACGCATTGATCATGCACTGATCACGTGGCTGATCATGCACTGATCACGTGGCTGATCATGCACTGATCACGTGACTGATCATGCACTGATCACGTGACTGATCATGCACTGATCACGTGGCTGATCATGCACTGATCACGTGGCTGATCATGCACTGATCACGTGGCTGATCATGCACTGATCACACTGACTCACTGCACTGATCACATGATATCACACTGATCACGTGTCTGATCATGCACTGATCACGTGGCTGATCATGCACTGATCACGTGGCTGATCATGCACTGATCACGTCTATCATGCACTGATCACGTGGCTGATCATGCACTGATCACGTGGCTGATCATGCACTGATCACGTGACTATCATGCACTGATCACGTGGCATCATGCACTGATCACGTGGCTGATCATACACTGCTCACGAATCATGCACTGATCACGTGGCTATCATGCACTGATCACGTGGCTGTCATGGAATATCACGTGAGCAACCATATACTGGTCACGTGTGATCATGCACTGATCACGTAAATGATCATGCACTGATCACGTGACTGATCATGCACTGATCACGTGACTGATCATGCACTGATCACGTGGCTATCATGCACTGATCACGTGGCTGATCATGCACGATCACGAGCAACCATGTACTGGTCACGTGACTGATCATGCACTGATCACGTAATTGATCATGCACTGATCACGTGGCTGATCATGCACTGATCACGTGGCTGATCACACATGATCACGTGATGATCATGCACTGATCACGTGGCTATCATGCACTGATCACGTGGCTGATCATGCACTGATCACGTGGATATCATGCACTGATCACGTGGCTGATCATGCACTGATCACGTGGCTATCATGCACTGATCACGTGGTGATCATGCACTGATCACGTGGCTATCATGCACTGATCACGTGACTGATCATGCACTGATCACGTGACTGATCATGCACTGATCACGTGGCTGATCATGCACTGATCACGTGGCTGATCATGCACTGATCACGTGACTGATCATGCACTGATCACGTGATCATGCACTGATCACGTGGCTATCATGCACTGATCACGTGGCTGATCATGCACTGATCACGTGCTGATCATGCACTGATCACGTGGCTGATCATGCACTGATCACGTGACTGATCATGCACTGATCACGTGGCTACCATGTACTGATCACGTGACTGATCATGCACTGATCACGTGGATTGATCATGCACTGATCACGTGGCTGATCATGCACTGATCACGTGGCTGATCATGCACTGATCACGTGGCTGATCATGCACTGATCACGTGACTGATCATGCACTGATCACGTGACTGATCATGCACTGATCACGTGGCTATCATGCACTGATCACGTGGCTGATCATGCACTGATCACGTGGCTGATCATGCACTGATCACGTGACTGATCATGCACTGATCACGTGACTGATCATGCACTGATCACGTGGCTATCATGCACTGCTCACGTGGCTGATCATGCCATGATCACGCAGCTACCATGTACTGGTCACATGACTGATCATGCACTGATCACGTGACTGATCATGCACTGATCACGTGGCTATCATGCACTATCACGTGGCTGATCATGCAATGATCATGTAGCTACCATGTACAGGTCACGTGAATGATCATACACCCATCAGGTGACTGATCATGCACTGATCACGTGGCTATCATGCACTGATCACGAGACTGATCATGCACTGATCACGTCTATATCATGCACTGATCACATGACTGCCCATGCACTGATCACGTGGATGAACATACACTAATCTTGTGACAGATCATGCACTGATCACGTGGCTGATCATGCACTGATACCGTGACTGAGCATGGACTGATCACATGACTATCATGTAGTGATCACGTGACTTAATGGCGCTGATCATGTGACTGATCATGCGCTGATCATGTTTGCTATCATACACTGATCATGTGCCTCTGGAGGCAATAAACAAAGAGCTGAGTAGGCACGAATCAAACAGTCAGCAGGCAATAATCATGGAACTCAGGTGTGAGGAATCATGCTGCTCAGCTGGCAATAATCAAGCAGATGAACAGGCAGGAATTACGCAGCACAGCTGGCAATTGTCAAGCAGATGACAGGCAGGAATCGTGCAGCTCAGCTGGCAATTGTCAAGCAGATGAGCAGACAGTAATCACGCAGCTCAGCAGGCCCAGATCACGTGACTGAGCATGCACTGTTCACGTGGCTGATCATACACTGATCACGTGATGATCATGCACTGATCACTTGGATATCATGCACTGATCACGTGGCTGATCATACACTGTTCACGTGTCTGACCATGCACTGATCACGTGGCTGATCATACACTGCTCACGTGACTGATCATGCACTGATCACGTGGCTATCATGCACTGATCACGTGGCTGATCATGCACTGATCACGTGACTCATGCACTGATCACGTGGATCATGCACTGATCACGTGGCTGATCATGCACTGATCACGTGCTGATCATGCACTGATCACGTGAATCATGCACTGATCACGTGGCTGATCATGCACTGATCACGTGCTATCATGCACTGATCACGTGACTGATCATGCACTGATCACGAAGCTACCATGCACTGATCACGTGACTGATCATGCACTGATCACGAACTGATCATGCACTGATCACGTGGCTGATCATGCACTGATCACGTGGCTGATCATGCACTGATCACGTGGCTGATCATGCACTGATCACGTGGCTGATCATGCACTGATCACGTGACTGATCATGCACTGATCACGTGGCTGATCATGCACTGATCACGTGACTGATCATGCACTGATCACGTGGCTGATCATGCACTGATCACGTGGCTGATCATGCACTGATCACGTGACTGATCATGCACTGATCACGTGGCTGATCATGCACTGATCACGTGGCTGATCATGCACTGATCACGTGGCTGATCATGCACTGATCACGTGGCTGATCACACACTGATCACGTGACTGATCATGCACTGATCACGTGGCTGATCATGCACTGATCACGTGGCATCATGCACTGATCACGTGGCTGATCACACACTGATCACGTAACTCATGCACTGATCACGTGGCTATCATGCACTGATCACGTGGCTATCATGCAATGATCACGAGCTACCATGCACTGGTCACGTGATGATCATGCACTGATCACGTAAATGATCATGCACTGATCACGTGACTGATCATGCACTGATCACGTGACTGATCATGCACTGATCACGTGGCTATCATGCACTGATCACGTGGCTGATCATGCACTGATCACGTAGCAATCATGCACTGATCACGTGACTGATCATGCACTGATCACGTGGCTGATCATGCACTGATCACGTGGCTGATCATGCACTGATCACGTGGCTGATCATGCATGATCATGTGACTGATCATGACTGATCACGCTATCATGCATGATCACGTGGCTGATCATGCACTGATCATGCGTGATATCATGCACTGATCACGTGATCATGCACTGATCACGTGGCTATCATGCACTGATCACGTGGCTGATCATGCAATGATCACGAGCTATCATGCACTGATCATGTGACTGATCATGCACTGATCACGCATTGATCATGCACTGATCACGTGGCTGATCATGCACTGATCATGTGGCTGATCATGCACTGATCACGTGACTGATCATATGATCACGACTGATCATGCACTGATCACGTGGTCATGCACTGATCACGTGGCTGATCATACACTGATCACGTGTTGATCATGCACTGATCACGTGGCTGATCATGCACTGATCACGGCTGATCATGCACTGATTCGTGTGATCATGCACTGATCACGTGCTGATCATGCACTGATCACGTGACTGATCATGCACTGATCACGTGGCTATCATGCACTGATCACGTGGCTGATCATGCACTGATCACGTGCTGATCACACACTGTCACGTGACTATCATGCACTGATCACGTGGCATCATGCACTGATCACGCTGATCATGCACTGCTCACGCACTCATGCACTGATCACGTGGCTATCATGCACTGCTCACGTGGCTGATCATGGAATGATCACGTAGCTACCATATACTGCACGTGACTGATCATGCAAGATCACGAATGATCATGCACTGTCACACTGATCATGCACTGATCACGTGACTGATCATGCACTGATCACGTGGCTATCATGCACTGCTCACGTGGCTGATCATGCAACGATCACGTAGCAACCATGTACTGGTCACGTGACTGATCATGCACTGATCACGTAATTGATCATGCACTGATCACGTGGCTCATCATGCACTGATCACGGCTGATCACACATGATCACGTGACTGATCATGCACTGATCCCGGGACTGATCATGCACTGATCACGTGGCTATCATGCACTGATCACGTGGATATCATGCAGCACTGATCACGTGGCTGATCATGCACTGATCACGTGACATCATGCACTGATCACGTGGCTGATCATGCAATGATCACCAGCTACATGCACTGATCACGTGACTGATCATGCACTGATCACGAATTGATCATGCACTGATCACGTGGCTGATCATGCACTGATCACGTGGCTGATCATGCACTGATCACAACTGATCATGCACTGATCACGTGATGATCATGCACTGATCACGTGGCTATCATGCACTGATCACGTGGCTGATCATGCACTGATCACGTGCTGATCATGCACTGATCACGTGGCTGATCATGCACTGATCACGTGACTGATCATGCACTGATCACGTGTCTGATCATGCACTGATCACGTGACTGATCATGCACTGATCACGACTGATCATGCACTGATCACGTGGCTATCATGCACTGATCACGGCTGATCATGCACTGATCACGTGGCTGATCATACACTGATCACGTGACTATCATGCACTGATCACGTGGCACATGCACTGATCACGTGGCTGACTGTACTCTGCACGTGGTCTGATCACACACATCACGTGGGCTATCATGCACTGATCACGTGGGCTCACAGAATGATCACTGAACCATACTGGTCACGTGACTGATCATGCACTGATCACGACTGATCATGCACTGATCACGTGACTGATCATGCACTGATCACGTGACTGATCATGCACTGATCACGTGGCTATCATGCACTGATCACGTGGCTGATCATGCACAATGATCATGAGCAATCATGCACTGATCACGTGACTGATCATGCACTGATCACGTAATTGATCATGCACTGATCACGTGGCTGATCATGCACTGATCACGTGGCTGATCACACTGATCACGTGACTGATCATGCACTGATCACGTGGCTATCATGCACTGATCACGTGGCTGCTCATGCACTGATCACGTGAGCTACATGCACTGATCACGCATTGATCATGCACTGATCACGTGGCTATCATGCACTGATCACGTGGCTGATCATGCAATGATCACGTGAGCTATCATGCACTGATCACGTGACTGATCATGCACTGATCAATGCACTGATCATGCACTGATCATGGCTGATCATGCACTGATCACGTGGCTGATCATGCACTGATCACGTGACTGATCATGCACTGATCACGGATGATCATGCACTGATCACGTGGCTGATCATGCACTGATCACGTGGCTGATCATGCACTGATCATGACGTGATCATGCACTGATCACGTATGATCATGCACTGACTGGCTGATCATGCACTGATCACGTGGTTCTGATCATGCACTGATCACGTGACTGATCATGCACTGATCACGCGGACTGATCATGCACTGATCACGCATATGCACTGATCACGGCTGATCATGCACTGATCACGTGGCTGATCACACACTGTCACGTGACTGATCATGCACTGATCACGGCATCATGCACTGATCACGGCTGATCATACTTGCTACGATCATGCACTGATCACGGCTATCATGCACTGATCACGTGGCTCATGCAATGATCACGTAGCTACCATGCACTGATCACGTGACTGATCATGCACTGATCACGTGGCTGATCATGCACTGATCACGTGACTGATCATACTGATCACGTGACTGATCATGCACTGATCACGTGGCTATCATGCACTGATCACGTGGCTGATCATGCACGATCACGTAGCTATCATGTACTGGTCACGTGACTGATCATGCACTGATCACGTACTGATCATGCACTGATCACGTGGCTATCATGCACTGATCACGTGGCTGATCACACTGATCACGTGACTGATCATGCACTGATCCACGTGATCATGCACTGATCACGTGGCTGATCATGCACTGATCACGTGGATATCATGCACTGATCACGTGGCTGATCATGCACTGATCACGTGGCTATCATGCACTGATCACGTGGCTGATCATGCACTGATCACGTGGATCATGCACTGATCACGTGATGATCATGCACTGATCACGTGACTGATCATGCACTGATCACGTGACTGATCATACTGATCACGTGCTGATCATGCACTGATCACGTGACTGATCATGCACTGATCACGTGACTGATCATGCACTGATCACGTGGCTGATCATGCACTGATCACGTGGCTGATCATACACTGATCACGTGCTGATCATGCACTGATCACGTGGCTGATCATGCACTGATCACGTGACTGATCATGCACTGATCACGTGGCTGATCATGCACTGATCACGTGACTGATCATGCACTGATCACGTGACTGATCATGCACTGATCACGTGGCTATCATGCACTGATCACGTGGCTGATCATGCACTGATCACGTGGCATCACACACTGTCACGATATATCATGCACTGATCACGTGCACTATGCACTGATCACGTGGCTGATCATACACTGATCACGTAACTCATGCACTGATCACGTGGCATCATGCACTGATCACGTGGTTTGTCATGGAATGATCACGTAGCAACCATACTGGTCACGTGATGATCATGCACTGATCACGAATGATCATGCACTGATCACGTGACTGATCATGCACTGATCACGTGACTGATCATGCACTGATCACGTGGCTATCATGCACTGATCACGTGGCTGATCATGCAACGATCACGTGAGCAACATGCACTGATCACGTGACTGATCGCACTGATCACATCAATTGATCATGCACTGATCACGTACCATCATGCACTGACTGGCACGTGGCTGATCACACTGATCATGTGACTGATCATGCACTGATCACGTACTCATGCACTGATCACGTGGGCTCATGCACTGACTGCTGATATCATGCACTGATCACGTGGCTGATCATGCACTGATCACGCTATCATGCACTGATCACGTGGCTATCATGCACTGATCACGTGGGATCATGCATGATCACGTGCTGATCATGCACTGATCATGACTGATCATGCACTGATCACGCTGATCATGCACTGATCACGTGGCTGATCATGCACTGATCACGTGACTATCATGCACTGATCACGTGACTGATCATGCACTGATCACGGCTATCATGCACTGATCACGTGGCTGATCATGCACTGATCACGTGCTGATCATGCACTGATCACGTGGCTGATCATGCACTGATCACGTGACTGATCATGCACTGATCACGTGGCTGATCATGCACTGATCACGTGACTGATCATGCACTGATCACGTGACTGATCATGCACTGATCACGTGGCTGATCATGCACTGATCACGTGGCTGATCATGCACTGATCACGTGGCTGATCATGCACTGATCACGTGACTGATCATGCACTGATCACGTGACTGATCATGCACTGATCACGGCACTGATCACGGATCATGCACTGATCACGTGGCTGATCATGCACTGATCACGTGACTGATCATGCACTGATCACGTGACTGATCATGCACTGATCACGTGGCTATCATGCACTGATCACGTGGCTGATCATGCACTGATCACGCAGCTATCATGCACTGGTCACATGACTGATCATGCACTGATCACGTGACTGATCATGCACTGATCACGTGGCTATCATGCACTACTCACGTGGCTGATCATGCAATGATCATGTAGCTACCATGTACAGGTCACGTGAATGATCATACACCCATCAGGTGACTGATCATGCACTGATCACGTGGCTATCATGCACTGATCACGTGACTGATCATGCACTGATCACGTCTATATCATGCACTGATCACATGACTCCCATGCACTGATCACGTGGATGATCATACTGATCTGACAGATCATGCACTGATCACGTGGCTGATCATGCACTGATACCGTGACTGAGCATGGACTGATCACATGACTATCATGTAGTGATCACGTGACTTAATGGCGCTGATCATGTGACTGATCATGCGCTGATCATGTTTGCTATCATACACTGATCATGTGCCTCTGGAGGCAATAAACAAAGAGCTGAGTAGGCACGAATCAAACAGTCAGCAGGCAATAATCATGGAACTCAGGTGTGAGGAATCATGCTGCTCAGCTGGCAATAATCAAGCAGCTGAGCAGGCAGGAATTACGCAGCACAGCTGGCATTGTCAAGCAGATGACAGGCAGGAATCGTGCAGCTCAGCTGGCAATTGTCAAGCAGATGAGCAGACAGTAATCACGCAGCTCAGCAGGCCCAGATCACGTGACTGAGCATGCACTGTTCACGTGGCTGATCACACTGATCACGTGATGATCATGCACTGATCACTTGGATATCATGCACTGATCACGTGGCTGATCATACACTGTTCACGTGTCTGACCATGCACTGATCACGTGGCTGATCATACACTGCTCACGTAACTGATCATGCACTGATCACGTGGCTATCATGCACTGATCACGTGGCTGAACATGCACTGTTCACGTGGCTGATCACACACCTGTCACGTGACATATCATGCACTGATCACGTGGCACTCATGCACTGATCACGTGGCTGATCATACTCTGCTCACGAATCATCATGCACATCACGTGGCTATCATGCACTGCTCACGTGGCTCGTCATGGAATGATCACGTAGCTACCATATACTGGTCACGTGACTGATCATGCACAGATCACGTAAATGATCATGCACTGTTCACGTGACTGATCATGTACTGATCACGTGACTGATCATGCACTGATCACGTGGCTATCATGCTCTGCTCACGTGGCTGATCATGCACGATCACGAGCAACCATGTACTGGTCACGTGACTGATCATGCACTGATCACGTAATTGATCCTGCACTGATCACGTGGCTCATCATGCACTGATCACGTGGCTGATCACACATATCACGTGACTGATCATGCACTGATCACGTGGCTCATGCACTGATCACGTGGCTGTCATGCACTGATCACGTGGATATCATGCACTGATCACGTGGCTGATCACACACGATCACATGACTGATCATGCACTGATCACGTGGCTATCATGCACTGATCACGTGGCTATCATGCACTGATCACGTGGCTGATCATGCAATGATCACGTAGCTACCATGTACTGATCACGTGACTGATCATGCACTGATCACGTGGCTGATCATGCACTGATCACGTGGCTGATCATGCACTGATCACGTGGCTGATCATGCACTGATCACGTAACTGATCATGCACTGATCACGTGGACTGATCATGCACTGATCACGTGGCTATCATGCACTGATCACGTGGCTGATCATGCACTGATCACGTGACTGATCATGCACTGATCACGTGGCTGATCATGCACTGACGTGACTGATCATGCACTGATCACGTGGCTGATCATGCACTGATCACGTGACTGATCATGCACTGATCACGTGACTGATCATGCACTGATCACGTGGCTATCATGCACTGATCACGTGGCTGATCATGCCATGATCACGCAGCTACCATGTACTGGTCACATGACTGATCATGCACTGATCACGTGACTGATCATGCACTGATCACGTGGCTATCATGCACTACTCACGTGGCTGATCATGGTAGCTAGCACATGTGTCACGTGAATGATCATATGCACCCATCAGGTGACTGATCATGCACTGATCACGTGGCTATCATGCACTGATCACGAGACTGATCATGCACTGATCACGTCTATATCATGCACTGATCACATGACTGCCCATGCACTGATCACGTGGATGATCATACACTAATCATGTGACAGATCATGCACTGATCACGTGGCTGATCATGCACTGATACCGTGACTGAGCATGGACTGATCACATGACTATCATGTAGTGATCACGTGACTTAATGGCGCTGATCATGTGACTGATCATGCGCTGATCATGTTTGCTATCATACACTGATCATGTGCCTCTGGAGGCAATAAACAAAGAGCTGAGTAGGCACGAATCAAACAGTCAGCAGGCAATAATCATGGAACTCAGGTGTGAGGAATCATGCTGCTCAGCTGGCAATAATCAAGCAGCTGAGCAGGCAGGAATTACGCAGCACAGCTGGCAATTGTCAAGCAGATGACAGGCAGGAATCGTGCAGCTCAGCTGGCAATTGTCAAGCAGATGAGCAGACAGTAATCACGCAGCTCTCATGCCCAGATCACGCGGACTGATCATACACTGATCACGTGATGATCATGCACTGATCACTTGGATATCATGCACTGATCACGTGGCTGATCACACTGTTCACGTGTCTGACCATGCACTGATCACGTGGCTGATCATACACTGCTCACGTAACTGATCATGCACTGATCACGTGGCTATCATGCACTGATCACGTGGCTGAACATGCACTGTTCACGTGGCTGATCACACACCTGTCACGTGACATATCATGCACTGATCACGTGGCACTCATGCACTGATCACGTGGCTGATCATACTGCTCACGTAACTCATGCACACATCACGTGGCATTGCACTGCTCACGTGGCTCGTCATGGAATGATCACGTAGCAACCATATACTGGTCACGTGACTGATCATGCAAAATGATCACGTGACTGATCATGCACTGATCACGTGACTGATCATGCACTGATCACGTGGCTATCATGCTCTGCTCACGTGGCTGATCATGCAACGATCACGTAGCAACCATGTACTGGTCACGTGACTGATCATGCACTGATCACGTAATTGATCCTGCACTGATCACGTGGCTCATCATGCACTGATCACGTGGCTGATCACACATGATCACGTGACTGATCATGCACTGATCACGTGGCTATCATGCACTGATCACGTGGCTGTCATGCACTGATCACGTGGATATCATGCACTGATCATGTGGCTGATCACACACGTATCACATGACTGATCATGCACTGATCACGTGGCTATCATGCACTGATCACGTGGCTGATCATGCACTGATCAC